>NC_050463.1:43067586-43193933 GCF_903995425.1 Onychomys torridus
CCAGCATTAGGGAATTAGGGAGGCAGAGCCAGGCGGATCTCTGTGAGTTCGAGGCCAGCCTGGTCTCCAAAGCAAGTTCCAGGAAAGGCGCAAAGCTACACAAAGAAATCCTGTCTCAAATATATATATATCTGTCCATGTGCCAGGCGCTGCTGCCTCTGTTCCATGAACAGAAACACTTGATCCAACTGGAAATAGTCCTCATCATCCCATCTTAGAACAGAGGAAGGTAAGGTCCAAACAAAGCCACGTGACTCTTCCTCACACAGGACCCGGCTGGGGGAGAACATGGAGAAGCATGACGTCAACATGCCCGGTCCCCGAGCTGCTTTGCCTGCCAGCTCAGAGCTCTTCTGTAGACCTGGGTGTATTCCTGGAACTCCCAAGGGGGTGCCCCTGCCCCCCTCCCCAGAGAAGAGCTGCCGCTGAGCATACTGTGGCCTTTCTCTGTGCCTCTCCCCTAGTTCTCATCGTACCCCTAGAATGTACAGTCAGCCTCTGCCTTCCACCAGGCTCCTCCCAGGTGCCCCCCCAGCAAGCCTCCCTGGGGGTTCACAGATAGCACACATTGCACTCGTCTGCTAAGACCCTCTTTCACAAACACCACCTACTGAAAGGTGCAAGCAGATGGTCTCTGGGCAAGAGGCCACAAAGATCGGCCTGACTGCCTCCTGGGAAACTTTAACACAGTAAGAAGGCTGGCCCAGCTGGAAGACATCCAAGTTCTTCGAAAGCTTGCTCCTGGCCTGAAGCACATAGCAGCCATCACTCCTGAGCCCCTTCCTAATCTGTCACTAGTCACTTCCGGTGAAACTGCCTCGTGGACCCCAGGTCTGTTCTTGGCCTGTCTATGCCTCACAGGGTGGATGGGCTTGTGACCCAGCACTAGGATGAGGGTCTTGGGCAGGTATTTGCTGCTGGCTAGCCATACACACTGGCCCCTGCCTTGGAGCACCTCCTCTCCCACAGCTACATCTGACTAGCACATAGATAGCTGTGCGCCTGACCCTGAAACTCTATTAATAAAGTTCTCAGTTTCCTTAAAGGCCATGAGTGCTGTGAAGACACTCCTGGCTTGGCACCAGCATCCCGGGCCCAGGTCTCCACCTCTGTGTTTCTTCCCATGTGGCCTCAGCAGTCTATTTGATCCAGCAAACTTGGCTTCCTCATCAGCCACAGGAGGACATGTGGGCTCAAATGATATGGTTCAGGCATAGGTATGAGTGAGTGTGTGTATGTCTGTGCATGTGTATGTGAGTCCCTGTGTATGTGTGTGTGTATGTGTGACTTTCTCTCTTTCTCTCTCTGTTGTGTATGTGTTGTGGTGTGTGTGTGTGTGTGTGTGTGTGTGTGTGTGTGTGTGCGTGTGTGTGTGTGTGTGTGTGTGTGTGTGTGTCTTGTGGAAATACACATCTTGTTCAGCAGATCTGGAACCCAGCCTGCTACAACATTTCTAAGCACTTCCAAGGGATGCTCCTGCTGTCAGTCAGTAAGCAGTGAGGCTTAGGGGAATGGAAGGAGCAGGAGACACTGACCACAAGACCCTTAGGTGTTAGACAAGAGCAGAGGCCACAACTCCATGGTGCCCACTCACCAGCCATGCCAGTTTGGAGCAACACATTCAACACACATGCCTTAGTTTCCCTACAAGTGAGTAAGCTCATTCTAGTAACTACCTCACAAAGTTATTGCCAAGATGGTCAATACAAAGCACTTGAGAACATTTCCTGCAGATATGCTTAGAGTTTTTGTTTGTTGTTTCATTTTGCTGTAAAGTAAAAAGATAGGTGGATGTCTTAGGTTGTTGTTGTTTTTTTTTTAAATGATGTATCACAGCTATTAAATAAATGTTTGTGACATTGAAAGATCAGGGGATCGGTGAAAAATCACCCAGATCTTCTTCACTCTTTCACCAGAACTTCAAACTGGCTGTAAGGGAAATAGCCCACAAATTCCATCATTCCCGGAATGCAAAGATTTGCATCTTTTTTCCCCCCCACTTGAATCTCAGCGAGTTACAACCAGTAAGAGTTTCAGAGCTGGTGATGTCTATCATCCGATCCAGCTTCCTGACTGTGCAGCTAAAGGCCACAAGGTGAGGAAGAAGAAAATGCTCCAGGCTCCATAGACCTTCACACAACTATCTGGTGGCTGCTCTCGGCATGCAGGACATCCTGTGGCCCACCTTTCTAGATTCATCAAGCCAAGCTTCACTGCTTGATTGGGAAGACAGGAACTGGGCTTTAAAAACCACAGAAGACAAAAAACATCAGCTCCTTTAAATTATTTGGAGTCCTGGTGTTTCCTGGAGGCTTCCCATTCTGCAGGCAAACTGCTTAAACAGCTCATTGTCATGATTGTTCAAAAAGCTGCCAACTGTACCAACATCAGCTCCTGGGGTGACGCACGGTTAGGTTACTGTGAGGTCCCTGTCACCGTCTCATCAACCTGCAATGCATAATATTGTCTGATGTGTGTTCACGGGGAAAGATAATGTATGTGGTGGAAGTTGACTCACTCACACTGAACTGCAGCCAACTTCACAGAGCTGAAGGAACAGCTGTCTAACACCAGCTTTTCCCCGTAGGGCACATCACAACTCCCATGCTTAGGAACTATGGATGGCATTTCAGCAAGGTGCTTGGAGTCCATTTCTAAACGCAAAGCAACAACAACAACAATAACAATAACAAAAACATGAGAGGCACAAAAGTATGAAAACTGTGGTCCTTCATAGACGGGCTGCACTGTGAAAGCTGAAGAAGCCAGAGTTCACATTGCTGACCTTAGCTGGGAACAGGCACAACTGATGATTTGGAATTTTCACTACTCTAGAAATATTCACAAATAACACACACACACACACACACACACACACACACACACACACGCACGCACATGCATGCACGCCATTGCCTCTGACGTGGGTGATGAACACAATTGTTGAAGAGGCACCTTCACCAAAACAGAGGCTGAGCATGATGGGAGTTGACTGCTTTCTTGGGTTTTCACACCCAATACTGGGCCAGGAGCTGTGAGAGGGAGGGTCTCTGTCTAGTGTCCTTTTTGTCCCCGTGTCCTGGAGTCAGGAACAAGAAAGACAGGGAGGGAAGCAGGGAGGATGGGCTTGGCTACAGCATCCCAGCAGTTCAGGAGCAGGCAGCCAGCTGGCATGTTGGGAGGAAACATTCTCTTTGATGGGCATTAGGTGATGCTGTGGAGAAAAAGGAGACAGGCCACTCTGTAGGCACCAGAGCCACTTCCCAGCTGTGGGCAGAGCTGCTTGCTCTACAGGCTTTAACTCTCACCTACCCTGCCATTCCTGCCTGGCATCATGGGGAACCAGCCAGTATTGTGGCATGGGAGACGTGGTTTAACTAGGGTCTCTCTTTTTGTTAATTGTTACACACACACACACACACACACACACACACACACACACACACACACACACATCCCTAAATACATAAACATATCCTGCTCAGTCTGTCTAACGTTACTTGTATGTATGTTTTCAGAGCTGACCTCTTGGTATTGGATAACCAATTGGTATGCTCTTCCTTTGCGAAGACTATTTCTCTCATGCTGCACAATCTTTACTTGCTTGTAGTTCTTGGTCTTGGGTGAGGCCTCATGGTCTTTCCCCACCCCCTTTGAGGTGTTTGCTGTTGTCCTTGTTCAGGTTATGTTTAGGCAGTCATGTTGGTGATACTTTACGGTTATAGCTGCCGACATCACTAGAGACACAATCTCACAGCAGACTCCCTGATCCTCTGGCTTTTACAGTCTTTCTGGCCCCTCTTTCACAATGTTCCTTGAGTCGTAGATACAGGAGTGCTTGGTAGATGTATCCATTGGGACTGGGCTCTACAACTTTGCGTTTTGATTGGTTATGTTTTTCTGTCATGGTCTCCATCTGTTGGAAAGAGTTTTCTTGTTGAGAGGTGAGGAGTACACAACTATTTGTGGTATATGAGTGTTCCAGTGCACAATACTTATACAATCACTTAAAGCAGCGGTTCTTAACTGTCCTAATGCAACGACCCTTTAACACTGTTTCTTATGTTGTAGAAGTGACCCCGAACCAAAAAAAATTATTTCCTTGCTACTTCATAATTTTGTTATGAATCATAATGATATGTAGGAGATCTGATATATGACCCTAAAGTGAGAAAACCATGGAGTCTGCTTAAAGGGCAAAGGAATTTATTAGGGGAGAAAAAGTCACGTGGGGACCACCGTGTAAAAGTACGAGAGCCAAAGGGTGCAGCCATGTCTATTGAGAAGATTTTTGTCCTGGACAGGACAAGGTCCACAGTCACAGCCAAAGCCTGGCTTCATGTTCCAACTCTCATGTTCCCCCCACCTCTTCATCTGCCTCTCCGGATCCTGATCCAGGCCAAGTCACAGTGACCAGTCTGTGCTGTGACTACCACATCAGGAGGCAGAGCTGCGGTAGCTGCCTCTCATCCTGTCTGGAGAGTAAGACCAGAAAAAGAAAGCAGGCCTATAGCTCCAAGGGTGGGCCACAGCTAACAGCAAGAGGGAGAGGTAGGAAGGTCAGTGGAAAGATTCTTGTTCAACCTCTGACCCCTCACACCTCCTGCCAAGGAACAAAGGGCATCTGAGGGTTCTCCATACTGGCTCAGCATGGGGAATCTACGGTGATTTTCTGGGGCTCTGCAAGGGCCTGCATAGATTTTACCATCCACAAGCAGATGGCAGATGGGTTCAGCTCCTCCACCTGCCTCCTCATACTTCTCTCTTCCACCTTTCAACTGTTCTGTAACCCTAAACTACCAGAGCACAGGTCAAGTTCTAAAGTCACGGCTCCCGAGCTCACCGGACCATAGAGAGGCAAACAGGAGCATGTCAGAGGAATGAGCCTCTGGTGAGCGGAGGGGAAGGGTTAATGTTGAGTTAAGCCAGGGTAGATGCAGAAGAAAGCAATGTTCCTCAGGCATCCTCGTCATGCAATAGGCAAGTCCTGTTGATGGCCTCTGAATGGCATTGGGGCCTCCTGTGACTGGCAAAGTCCTTGCAGAACAACCTGAGTCCTTTCCTCACGCCCTGTCTGGCCCAGACCCAAGATGCCAGCTTCACTGGTCCTCACAGGCTTCATCCAGCCTCGGAGTGAAAGTAGAAATGTAGGTGATGAGAAGGCATCAGGGATGGACTGTGTTTCTGCTACAGGCAGGGCCCAACGCAGAGCTCTTCGGTCCTTCTCGACCAGATCTAGCTTGTCTATTGAAGAATATTGGGTCCCCAACTCCAGCCTGGAATTCAAAGACGTCCTCTAGCCCAGACCTTCCCAATATTCCCTGTTGCTCTTGTCTGGAACACTGTACCACACTCAGGACAGGACTGATGCTCTGGCTGGCTAGATAAGGAACTGGGCAACCTGCCACAGCTGTGTGCACACCCTCATCCTCCAAGTGTCTCCTCCAACCCTGGACCAGGATCATGACAAACTCACAGGCCGAAAAAAGACACCATGTGGCCCTGACCTGGCACTGTGTCAATGGGATGGCATGCGAGGACATAAAATGTGATTTAAGCAGACTGGAAGAAGGGCCGACAGTTTTCTCATTAAGGAAGAGAGAGTAAAACGCTGTAGGTCTGGGGCAGCCTGTGGCCTCAGAAGCAACTGCGTGGTAATGTGCAAACAGCCATAGATAACAGGCAAACACAGAAGAAGCATGTCTGTGTCCTACTAAAACTTTATTGACAAAAGCAGGCAGTGTGCCCGACTCGGACTGCAGACCTGGCCCCTAATTTAGGATATAAGTTAAACAATAAATTATTTTTCAACACAGAGGAGGAGCGATTACCCTGGCATGGTGATGAGGTGTGGAAAATGTAACTTTCCTGGGAAACAGAATGAGGCGTGCAAAACAGAAACTGGGGGAGGGGAGAGGGAGGGAGGGAGGGAAGGAGAAGGAGGAGGAGGAAGAGAGAGAGAGAGAGAGAGAGAGAGAGAGAGAGAGAGAGAGAGAGAGAGAGAGAGATGAATGAGTAGCTCAGGCTCAGAAAACATCTGAAAAAAGCTGATAAACATGAAGTGAGGAAAAGCTGAGAGTACATGAAATAGTCAGGCTGGAAGGATGTTATGGTAAGGGCTGGGAGTGGATGGTAGTGAGGCAGGTTACTCACACTGGAGCCAGATTATAAAGACCTTCCGACGCCAAGATAAAGCCTTCATAATTGATCTGATAGGCAATACCAAGCGCAGCCATCTCCCATCCACGGCGGAGAGGTGTTGACGGCATGATGAGAGCCGTGCTTTTGATCTGCCGAGCACATCTGGAGGTATTCTCTTCAGCGGCCCCTCTCCAGCTTGTTAGAATGACACGGAACTGGCCGGGCTCTGTGTTTTGTTTCCTTCTCGGACGGAGGGTCAGGTCACCGTGCCTTCTGTGAGCCTCTGTGGTGCGAATGTGCCTGTTGGCTCCCATGATGCCTCTCTACTAGCCACTGGCTCCTGCCATTCACTCACCGTGAGCCTCTTTCCATGTCTCAAGCTGTCTGGTCTAGCTAATGCACTGCGCTAGGCCGGTCATGTGCATTCCCAGATCTCTATGCACTGGTGTGTGCAAGTATACACGATCATGTATGCACATGTATTTGCCAACCTGGGATTATTGTTCCTCCAAGGCTATCGTCTCCGCCTTCCCAATTCGGGGATTGCAAACATATGTAACCAGACCTGGCTTTTTTTGTTTTGTGTTTTTCTTCCATGAATTCTAGAACTCAAACTCAGGTTTTCTTTTGCTTGAACAGCAAACAGTTTACCAGTCTGAGCCCCCACCACCCCGTTAGAGGGTTTTAGTGTGTATTGACCTCATTTTCAAACAGAGACTGAGATGAGAGACATCCAGAGTTAGCAAATGCCGACCCAGTGCAAACCTGGCTGCTCTGGGAGAAGCCAGGGAAACTGTGTCATTTCCAGGAAGTCCCGGTTTCAGCTGTACAGACCTCTATCGAGTTCTTCCTTTTTCAGATGGGGGAAATGGGTCCCCTGAGACTATTTCCCCTGGGGTAAGGTAAGAATGAGACGCCCTTACAGGATTTCCCAGAGAACTAGAGGGTTGGTCATGATGCAGACGAAGGGTGTAATACCCTGCCTGATGTAGTAAGTGCCCACGGCATACACTATTAAGAAATGGCCCAGGAGGCTGGAGACAGCTCAGTGGTTAAGAGCATGACTGCCCTTGCAAAGGACCCCAATTCACCCCAACTCCCAGCTCTCAGTCTTGGATTGCTCATAACTGCCTGTAACTCCAGCTCCAGGGGATTTGTTACCCTCTTCTGGACTCTTCAGGTACCTGCATTCGTGTGTACATACCTACACACAGAACACAGCACATGTCTACTTTAAAGGGGGAAAAAAAATCTAAAAATAAATGGAGCAGGGCTGAGGAAAAGGACCTGCCACCCCGAGCCACGCTGAGCCTGCACGGTAGACCTGCTGCAAACCTCCTGCTTCCTTGTAGGAAGGACTCTCTGGCTGACCTGGGATTGGGGCAGGGCCCCCCTTCCATGTGGTTACAATTGGCCCTTTGAGGGGCCATATAACCTGAGGGGACAGAACCAGCTTCCCTTCTCCACGCCAAGTGGTCCGATTAGAGGCAGCCACCAGAGAGAGGCATCCGGGGGCAGAGGCCGGGCAGTGATGGATAACCCCATCCAGGGACACACATATACAGCTATTTTGGGGCCTCCTGCCTGGGAGGCAGCCTCCTTGGGGCACAGGGGCCAGTGACCCGGAAACAAATTAAAGGCACATCTGTTGGGAGGCCATTTCCAGCAGTGGCTCCAAGCAGCCGCCTGGATTCCAGGAACAAGGGTTCTGTGTGTGTGATGAGCTGGGCACAGGCTGTTGGAGCAGAGAAATGCAGTCCACGGCCCCTGGCCAGGAAGAAGCAGGGTGTGGGCTGGACAGACGGGAAGAGTCATTTCTGGGCCCTGCTTCCGTCCATCAGAAGAGATTACTTTTTTGAGTGACCAATGTAGAGGTGTCGGGATATTGGATACTGAGTGTCCCCAATACTCAGATCCAAAAAGCAGCTCTCCCATGAGAAGACATAAGATCACAGTCTCCTCCAGTTCCTTGTCAACAATCCAGGCCCTGTTACATTTGCTTAAGAGGTATGTTGTTTAACATATGGCTTAGGCCAGGAGCTCAGGAACTCTGCAAGTTGACTCTAGGGTACCAGTGAATTTAGAATCTGTGAACATTCTATTTTTGTCTCTGGAGGCTCCTTCTGTTGACCTCAGTGTACCTCTGGGGTGCAACAGGTCAGTGTCTGCACTCTGTATATTCTCTGGGTAGATGGGAAGTGGGATGAAGGAGAGATGGATGCCAGATGATGGATGGATAATAGATTGATGAATGGGTGGATGGCTGGATGATGGTTAGACAGATGGACAGATGGATGATGGATGGATTGATGGATGGGCTGATGAATAGATGAATGATAGATGACTGGAGGGAGACTGAGTTGAATGAAGAGTCTGTGTCTACACAGACAAGAGAAAGATAAAAAGCTATCCAGGGCAGAACTTCCTAGAACCCTAGATGTTGATGGTGTTATCTTCCCATGAAAGGAAAGCTGACAGGACCTTCATCACTACCCCTGCACAAACACATGTCCTCCACGGGACTTGCCTTACTGGTGTGCCCCACCCCCAGTACCCAATCCCTGCTCTGATGGGGACAAGCAGGCAAGCCAGGAAGACCATCCCCAAAAGGCACACAGGAAAAATGCCTAATTTTGTGGACTGACTGTTGAACTTGAAAAACCCAGAGAGGGTGAAAGTCTCCATTGACCATGTTCATTGATCCGTTTGTTGAACAAATACAGTCTCTAGGCACTTGCTCTGGGCCTGTCTTTGTGTGAAGGCTGAAGGAACGAAACATAAGTCATCCAAGTCCTCGTCTCTAGGGGCTCACAATCTGGTAGAAGAGGCAAATAAACCCACAGACAGACAGACAGACATGATGACAGCAACACTGTGGGGCATCAAAACCAGAATGCCTTGGTGTGAGGCTTGGCTCCATCATTGACACATTGTGTAGCTTTGGAAAAGTTCTCAATCTGTCTGTGCCCCGATTTCACCATCTGTAAAATTAGAAAGAACTATTCTTCATTAAAAGAGATTCTGCTTGTTAAATAAAGTAGCAGGATGCCAGCAATATTTTTCTAACGCATTCCATCTGAACCAGGAACTGCTGAGTGTAGAGTTTTATGTTTAGCTGTTTCTCTTTCTTCCTTTCTTCCTTCCTTTCTTTCTTTCTTTCTTTCTTTCTTTCTTTCTTCCTTCCTTCCTTCCTTCCTTCCTTCCTTTCTTTCTTTCTTCCTTCCTTCCTTCCTTTCTTTCTTTCTTTTTGCCAGAGCTGAGGACCGAACCCAGGGCCTCCTTGCACTTGCTAGGCAAGCGCTCTACCACTGAGCTAAATCTCCAACCCCTGTTTAGCTGTTTCTTAAGTTCACCTAATGTATCTACTATATGCTGGATGCTCTTGGGCTCATGACCCACTTGGTCTGCCATCCTTCCATAGGCAGGTGTGAATGTTATGTGCACTTTACACACAAGAAAATGGATTCGGTAAGGCTGAGGAACTTAACCAAAGTCATTCAATAGGTCAATGGCAGAGCTAGGCTGCAAAAATGTTGGCTCTGCCCTAGTTTGAAGTGAGTAGGGATACAACTGTGGGTTGAAACTTCAGCCTTCATTTAAGATCACACAGGCAGAGCTGTGACTGACTCTCCTCACATTCTACCATCCAGTAGCCAACCATTTGGCCCCATGTCTTTCTGATACTTTGGGCACCAGGCAGCAGCAGCAGGTATCCCCTTCTGGAGAGGTGGTGCCTGTGCCTCCTGCTAGGGTAGCTCTGTGTGTGTGTGTGTGTGTGTGTGTGTGTGTGTTTATATGTGTGTGTGTGTGTGTGTGTGTGTGTGTGTTTATATGTGTGTCTTTGAGGGAAGAGTGTGGTGTTTAGTTCAGCTAAGCAGAGACAGAAAGGGCAAATCGGTGCCTTTTCATCAGAAAACACTACAGAGTGTGCCCCGTGCCTGCACCCCACTGGCTCCCATGTCCTCTTCCAAGCTCGTTGGTATCCTCTCAGGCCCTAGACATCTAGGTGAGATGATATAGCTGGCTGGGGTTCCCCTGCTTTTTATTTTTATTTATTTATTTTTTTCATGTGAAGGGCCTTGGACCAGAGCCAGGAGCTACAGCTCAAGCCTGATTGCCTCTCCCCTCACCTGGGAGTACAGACCAGCCTCCCTCCTCACTGCCATGCCCGGGATGACTTCTGAGCCTGCTCACATGCTAGAAATAAGCCTAGCATCCTGCCCACAGGGAGCCAAGGAGAGAGACAGGTGGGGCTGATGCCTTGTCGACTCTCAGGTCGTCAGTGTTGGTCTCGTGATGTAGAAGTTGTAGCTGGAAGAAGGTTCCGTTTTCAGCTGCTGGCAGTGATAGTTAGACCTCAGGACTGACCCCAGCCACTTTCCATGACGGGGCATGCTTCCATCTTTAGAGTGTGTCTCAGGACCAAGTCCCCGCTGGAGTCGCCCTGTGGGCATCATGTCTGTCTTTCCCTGGGGCCTCTTGGGTTTCCAGAGGGACTGCTGGAGTCACCTCTGCAGTCATTCAGATAGAGCAAAGTGCAGAGACCTGGCCGGGGTCCCGCAGTGAGTCATTCTCAGAGTCCAGAACATGGTAAAGCCCTTCTCTGGCCCCCAAGCCTGTTACCTGTTCTTGTCATGAGAACCAAGAACAGTGGGATTGGAAGTAGGAGGTGGCTGTGAGCAGTCTACGTGTGTATGTGGAATGTCTGTATGCACATTATGAGTTGTGCGTTGCATTTGTTATACATATGATGTGTGTTATTTGCATCCTCTGCCATGCATTACATGTGTGCAGTGAGTCACATGCATATGCTGTTTGAGTGTGAGTTGCATATATTGCACATTTTGTGTGTTGTGTGCCGTGCATGTTGTGAGCATTTTATGTGTCACGTGTGGTGTGCCTTGCAATGTGTGCTGTGTAACGTGTGCATGTAATATATACTGGATGGGTTGTATGCTGCATGTTTCATGTCTGTTCATGTTATGTGCTTCATGTGCATTGTAAGTTGTGTGTCACACAAGCATGCTGTACCTATCAGATGCATGTTGTGTGTATTGTGTTGCATGTATAGTGTGTACAATATGGGTTTTGTACATGTCTCATGTGATGATTGTTATGTGTGTTGTGTCTGATGTGCATCATATGCATTATGTGTTACTTGTATGTTATACATAATGGGCATAGGTTGTATGTGTTGTACATTACACGTAACTCATGTTATATGAATATGCTCTATGGATTGGGTGTTACTGGTACTACATATTTTTCATACTGTGCATTGTATGTATCATGTATAATGTATAGTACATGTGTTGTATATGATCTGTTGCATATTATACAACTATTATATATTGTATTGTGTTGTACATATTGTATATGTTGGTGTGTTATGTGTTATTGGTACTGCATGTATTGTATGTGAAACATTGCATGTGTTTTGTGTTACATGAGTTTGCTTTGTGAATTTTGTATTGAGGATGTGTTGTGTGGGTCACATGTGATGCATATGCTGTGTGTCCATTGAATGTGGGCCATGTGCTCCATGAGTGTTGAATAGACTGCATCTATGTTGCACATGACATTTGTCCTATGACATTTTTTTTTGTGTATATATATATATAGTGTGCTGTGTAGTGAGCTCTGTATGTGCTGTGTGATGTACATGGTATGTATGCTGTGTCACATGTAAATGTTGCTTGTTTTGTGTTGTACTAATTATGTACTGTATGTATTTCATAGTATACATGTTATGATCATTGAGTATGCCATATGTGAGGTATACGGCATATGTCATATGTGAGGTGCATCACATATGCATGATATGTGTCCTAGATACTCTTATGTCAACCTGACACAAGCCAGAGTTATCTGAAAGGAGGCAACCTGAATTGAGAAAAATGCTCCCATAAGATTCAGCTGTAAGGTATTTTCTTAGTGAGTGATTGACGGGGGAGGGCCCAGCCCATTGTGGGTGGTGCCATCCCTGGGCTGGTGGTCCTGGGTTCTATAAGAGACCAGGCTGAGCAAGCCATGGGGAGCAAGCCAGTAAGCAGCACCCCTCCATGGCCTCTGCATCAGCTCCTGCCTCCAGGTTCCTGCCCTGTGTGAGTTCATGTCCTGACTTCCTTCAATGATGAACAGTGATGCGGAAGTGTGAGCCAAATAAACCCTTTCCTCTCCAGCTTGCTTTGGTCATCATAACAATGTAACCCTAACTAGCACAGTATGTTATACATGCATAATATTTTGAGTATTGTGTGTATTGTGTGTGTTATATGTAATGCACTTCTGTGTGGTATGCATTGTGTATGCTATACATGTGGGATATTATGTGTTGTGTGTGGTATGTAGTATGTGTGTGCTGTTACGTATTGCATGTGGTGTGCATTTCTGTGTATTGCTATGGCCCAGTAGGGCTGGGACTGGTAGTCCAGGCATGACTTCATGAACAGAGAATGTAAAGCTGAGTCTGGAAGGAGGAGCAGCAGGTTCTATTGGCAGAACACGGCAACAGCTGCTCCCTGTGAGTAAACTGGAAATAGTCAATGATGTGCTGGACATGAAAGGCGAGATTAGTAATCCTAGCAGATCCGAGAAGACTCAAACTGTCCAGTTCTGGGGGTGTCGTGTTACTGCAGCTGGATTTACAAGAGCAGTAGGGTCAGCCGTGTGTGAAGAACTTCTGGATAGCAGGATGGGGTGCTGAGACTCGAGGTGGAGGGTGCTGGCCTAGACCATCCTGCTTCCCATGCTATCAGCACTGGAGGCCCTGATAAGACCTGGGACTCCCAGGAGCCAGGGTCAGGACAGCCTGGGGAGACTAGGATGGGCCCCCACAGGAGGGTCAGTCATCAGCTGACCCTGCAGGAGTCTGAGGTCTGCCTAAGAGTGCACTCGAAGGTGATGGTGGACAGGCACCTTTGATTAAGAAAGGACCATTTGTCCGATAGCCCTGTGGGTAGGCTTAGGGGCTGTTTTGCACAAGGATAATTGTCACCAGGAAGTATTGAGGGGTGTTGATACAGCACCAAATAAATCAATAATGACTTGTGACATATCATTGTATTCCCCATAACAAGCTACCCTATGGCAGCCCCCACAGATCCGAGCTGAGACAAAACCTGGAGGGTCCAGAAGTCTTCCACAGTGTCATATACTCCCACCACCACCACAGCGGTTCTCAAATCCTTGTTCATCTCCACTATGTTTGGACCCAGGTCCACACACAGGGATCTCATGACTTCTCAAGGCTCTCTTCATCTCCCAACTCATTTCTGATCGTTGAGGAGGAACGTTGTAACAGCACACCCACTGTGGACTCCACCCAACAAAATGAAATGAATGTACACACGTGTGGGGTGTTTACCCACCAACCCCACAGCTCCCCAGAGTTTTCTTGAGTGTGAGCAGCAGGAAACATTAGATAGAAAGATTTAGCGTGTGGAGATAAACAGATAGAAAATACAGAATAGCCTTGAGAGGATGTGGAACCTTTTCCAACAGGCCCTGACTGTCTCTGCCCAGGGTATTTATAGAGACACCAAGGGGTGGAGCAAAAGACCTCCTCCCCCAGCACAGCCAAGTGCAGACCATCTCAGACACCTGCACTCAGGCCCGTGGTCCTAATCATCCTCTATGCGGACCTCCTGCTGGGTAAAGCCACGAGGAACCCGAAAATGGGCTCCCACACACACCCATTTCACAGATGGCTAGGATAAGCCAAGAGCCCCTTGGGTATGAAGGCACAGAGAACATCATAAGCAGTCTCCGTCACCAGTAGTGACAATTGTCAGCAGCAGTCATGACAGACAGCAATAATCATATACCCACTAGAAAGTTCCTCCCTTGTTCTGCTGAGCAATTTAGAGCACAAAGCCCAGGTGAGGGTCCAGCTCTGCCTTGGTTATTCCTATGCTGTCCTGTCAAGGGAAGACTCTCGTGGAGGAAAGAGTCTCCCATCACCGGTGGTGTCCAAGTGGCCTCTGGATCTTCTGCGTCTCTGGCAATATAGAGAGGACTCCTATTTTAGAGGGAGTTTAGGGCAGGAACCTGGACATTCTACTCAGTGAGGGCAATTGAAGCTGAGACTCCATTGCCGCCACCATGCCCACCTTCCATGTCCCCTTAGCATCCATGGACGCATCTGGAAAGATTGGCTTTTTCTCTGTTTGGTTGCCCCGGCTCTCCCCCTCCCTCCTCTTCCACCATGGGCCCTGCTAAATTTCTCGGTGAGACGCTTGAGAAAGGCCTCCCGGGACAGCTGGAACATGAGGGTGGTCAGGGGACTTCCTTCCCCCACCCCAAGGTGGACAGAAGATGTCCTGTGACCTTCCTCTGTGGTTATCACCTTCATCTGTAAACACAAGCGCAGCCTCTCTGGACAGCCGTGGCCTCACACTCGGGGTGACAGGCTGTTTGGATGTACCTCACCGGGCCGCCTTTGTTCTCTGGGCTGAATGAAGGGACAGCTAAAACCTCGGTTTCGAGATAAGATGACAGGGCCATCTTTTAGGGTTATAGATGGTACACAAGAGGTGACAGGGTGAATTCCTGTGTGCCGAGGGCTCTGGGAGCCCTGCCCGCTCTCGGGAGGATACGCTCGCTCGTCTTCATTGCTACAAGCTGAGTCCTTTGGTTCCCCCAAACAAACATACCAGGAGATCAGAGGGAAGCTGCCTGGGCATGCACTTGGGGTGGGGGAAGCAAAGGTCACCCCACCAGAGCCAGGCCTGAGCACACCTAGGAAGGTGTTTTCACTACAGCCTGCCTTAAGACTGATTCATCCCTGGTTTCTTTTGCTCACAGCGAGTCCAGTTTAGTTTACAAAGTGCTTCTACTTGATTGAACATGACCATCTCCGCTCTTTGAGAAAGGAGACGTGGAGTGTGGGCTCTGGGATGCCAGCGTTAGCTTGGCCACTCCAGAGCTCTTTGAACTTGTGCTAATAGCCACCCGTTGCCTTCCTTGGGGAGGTGGCAATGCTCCCAGGATGCTTTGGGAAGGCCATGTGGCGTATGTTGGGGAAACTACTGCTCCCAAGTGTGAGCTGCCGTTTCTTGTCTGCCAAATAAACGGCCTTCCGGGAGGCAGCCTTTATGGGCTTTGTTCTGTCATACGTGGTACCTGGAATTGGTTCACGATGTATATGTATGCATGTCTGCATCTGCGTATGTGCATATATACTAATGCTCAGGGTGTGCACTCTTGCTTTTACATGAGAGCTGAGGATCCAGCTCCGATCCTCCTGTTCGTGGAGCAGCAACTAAGGTATCTTCCCAATCCCACATGCCATGTCCCTGCTGCCTGCATAAGCAAAGATTTGTACATTTGTTGAACTGCCAGAGCAAAGGCGAGGGAGCCTAGGGTTCTGACTTTGGGGGTTCTATATCCCAAAGTTCCTGTAGACATCTCTGGAGAAATGGAACCTTCTAGTGGTTCCTCCCTAACTTATTCCACTCGACACCCTGGTGACAGAGGAGCTTTCTCTTCTGACCACGGGAAGTTGATCTCACCAGCAACTTCCATACCTCAGGCAGACCCAGGGCCACCAGGCAGCTGAGCAAACCATGTGGACTGGAGCCTGGATGTGGCTTTTATGACTCACTCAACTGTCAAGGGAGGCTTCTCCAGGACTCTGGAAAGACTTGGCCATCTCTTCACTTACTCCAGAGTTCGGTGGCTTCTCCTGTCACTTTCCTCTCATTTCCTGTGTCCAATTCCAAAGGGCCAGGGAGGGATGCAACCCAAATACTGGAGGCCACGGTCCAGTCTGCAGGAAGTTCTTCAATCTTGAACAGCTTCCTTCTGGCGGTTTGCATTTTGCCAAAGTATTCCTTACTTCGGTTTTCAGGTCCATGGGCTGTGGATGCCCAGAGAGCAGGCAACTCCAAGGTAGGTTTGAGGTGGATGGCTGTGCTTTCCCACTTCCCAACGTGCCTTGATTTCCCTGCCTTGTGCCTCTCCTCTTTACACACACACAGGCTCACTTGGGAGCAAAGCTCAGCCAGCTACCTGGCCTATTCTGCTGGGAAGCTGAGGCCTGAGGGTCCCTGACTGTGTGTGTTCACGGGCAGACATTGGCCTCTGGGGCAGAGCGTGAGGTGGGTGCAGCGTGATGCCCCATGTAACTGAAAATACACTGTGACAGAGAATAATAAACACAGGTCTGGCAGAGAGCCCCTCCCCTTGGCCCCAGCAGCTGCCTGGTCAGTGAAGGAATGCCTTCCCACCCATTCCTCTACCCATGGATGCACTAGGAAGTGAACCACCCACTCCTCTCCATTTCACCCCGATGATCACCATCACATCGGGTCTAACATAAGAACCTCTTCCAGGGCCTCTCTCCTTCAGCCTGGCCCCTCAGAAGTATACGCATACCGTGAGACCCTATGTCACAGCTGTCCCTTTCCATCATCCCCACTCCATCCCTCTTCATGCCTCACACTGCCCCAAGACAAACACTGACTGTGGAGGCTGGAACTTGAGACTGACCTCTGTTACCAGGTTGTCCCTTCGCGGTAGTCCTGAGGACAGAGAAGGCTACACCATCCACTCTCTTGCTTTCTCACCCTCTCTATGCTGTTCCCACCCCAAAGTGCTCCCTGGTCTACCTACCCATCACCCCCTTCTCAAGTTCTAACTCAAACCCTTTAGCCCATAACTCCACCTACCCACAGCACACATGACGCATCTCCCCAGAGCTCATATCTTCTTTTCATAAGGCTCCCTCCCCAGTCACCAACGCCACTCAAGTAGCAGGACTGTGACTTAGTCCTTGTTTGGTGCCTGAGCCCACTCTGGAACTGCTCAGAACGAGGAAGGCAGACACCCAACAGCAAGGCTTTAGAGCAGCCACTGAAGAAATGCATTCGGGTATTTGTTTGAGTTGCTGTGCAGGCCCTGGCAGCCACGGAAGAGTCTGGTGAGGGATCACGGGAGGAGCTGAGCTCTGCTGGGCCGTTCCTGGGAGAGATGGCAGCCTCAGCCGCAAAGCTCACAGTGTCCCGTGGGGGATTCGACGCTTAGGAGGTCTTTATTCATTGCAAACCGTAATTGATACTCTCAATATCAATAAATATGATAAATCCTCCCTATTAGAGGTTAAATCTCTGCTGAGCTAAAAGAAAAGGAAAAAGAGAGAGAGAGAGAGAGAGAGAGAGAGAGAGAGAGAGAGAGAGAAAAGTGACAATTCCGAAGAAAAACAGGAGGATATTAAGGAAAACCTGAGAAACCTGAGGAATTTGGGCCATGCTCTGGGGGTGGGGTGGGGTCACTGCTGACCAAAGACAAGCGAGAGGCACCCTGAGCACTGGCCCCCCACCTGAGCCTCCCAGCAGCTGGGGGTGAGGAGGGAAAGGGGAGAGAGGAAGGGGCAGAGAGCACAGGAGGCCAGGATGGGGGAGGTTTGGGCGAAATCGATCAACAGCCTCAAATGAAAGGGAATTAAGTTGATGAGCAATGACAGAATCCACACGTACGTACTTGCATACACACACACATGCACACACACATACACACATGCACGGAACACCCATGAACGGAAAACACACATGCATGGAAAACACACATGCACACACGCACATACATAGAACACACACGTGCACACACACACATACATAGAACACACACATGCACACACATACACACATACATAGAATACATGCATGCACACACACACACACACGCTCACACACAAGTACTAATAAGATAATGTTGATGTAGAGGGATAGATAGCATGGTACAAGATAGGAGAGAAACAATACCCCCCCCCCCCAACACACACACACACAGGCTGTGTCTAGACACCTCTATTACTTCTTTATTGTTCTCTGGGTATGGTGTGGCTATTGTCCTGTCAAAATCAGAATTATGATTCCCAATATGAAAGAGTCATTGATGGGGCTCACTAACACTCCCTGGTGGGAGAGAGGAAAGGCTCATGAAGACATGCATGAGGGCCTTCCTCGCCCAGTTTCTGTAAACATGAACAGTTGCTAGAGAAGGAAGAGACTTTTCCATGGTATGACTGACTGTAAGTTCCCCAGACTCTAGGAAGTGTCCCCATAGCTCTAACTGGCTCACAAGTTGGACTTCAATAGGATCTTGGCTTTGTTGGCCTCTCTGTTTGGAATGGATATAAATAGACTCCCCAGGAAAATCCATGCCACACCTCTGAAAGGGACAAGGTAGGGGAATAGTAAGGCCCGAAGGACCCCAGGAAGGTATACTTAGGTATATCTGCCATGGAGAGCCCACATGATGTAGCAGGTGTTGAAGCCCTGGGCATGTGAGAGTTCCAGAGAGTCGGGCCCAAACTCAATGGAGAATCCTCCAACCAGACTCTTCCACCAGAGAGAACAGAACCAGAGAGCTTCCTGAGGGGCCCTGGGAAGCAAAAGGCAGCAGGTATGATAGCCATGAGTTGAAGGTAAGCTAGGCACACCCTCAGCCTCCACTTCAGGGCTCCAGCAGGGTCTGGCTGTGTGTGAAAGCCGGATCAGGCAAGAGCCATGCCAGCAGAGTGTAAGAGGGGAGTAGGGTCTTAAGGCCCCATCCTTCCAGTCCCTGCCTCCACATTTGGTGTTCCTTCCCACAGTCACTCCCAGAACTTCATTATAAGCCTTCCCATGATGCCACTAACACCCCTGTCCCCTCCCACTTTCAACTTTGCCATCCAGAAAAGAAGGGATGAGTCTTGGGGTCTCACAAGAATTGCCCAGCTCTGGTTTTCCTGGTTCTGTTATTCCACAATTCAAAAGAGCATGAAGTTGGGGACTTGAAGGATCCCTGGACTTTGTGCCAGCTCACTATCTAGTGTCTATGTAGTTTAGACACACTACATAAAGCCCCAGGCCTCAGCCTCCTTGTCTGTAGACCATGCTCATGACTGGCCAGATTCTGTGAGGCTCCCAGGAACCTGTATTTTTTTTTTTTCTTTTCTCCTCCAGTACTGGTAATTAAAGCCAGGGCCTCATACATGTGAGGCCAGCACCGTTCCACTGAGCTACAGCCCCGGCCCCAGGAGCTTGCACTTTTTAAAGGGTTCCGCCACATGGAGTCGATACCGGGAATTCCTCCCCAGACCTTGCTTATCAGCTCAAATCAGTCTCCCCAGAGGGCAGCTTTGGAGGTGAGCCAGGGAGGTGTGGAAAATGGTTCTTCTTCCCACCGTTCTCTGGTTGCCCCCTGGAGAAGTTGGCATGACTAATGAGATGAAGTAGGCTTTGGAGGCTAATCATCAGTAGGGCGGGTTGGGGTGGAGACTGCTGGATAGAGAAACACACATGTCGGACCAGAAGGAAGCTCAGATCCGCAGAGCAGGGGCTGGTTCCAGACCCTGGGCAGGGGCTCTGACACCTCCTTCCTCCTGATAGCCCCACGAAGAAGGAGGTAATGGAAGAAGAAGGAAGGAAGGCAAGTCTCAGAGGCCGGAGGAACCTCAGTGGCTGCCCGGGGGCCCTTGAATGCCAAGGAGCAAGCTAGGGGCAGAGACTATTTCCGGACAATTGCCTATTAACACTCATTACCCATAAAATGGGCAGTTTTCAAATAGCCAGATAATTGAAGCTGTTGGGGAAAGGGGCTGGAATTACTTGATTAATTGCCTCACTTGTTTAGACACAGTCTAGGAGAAGCTGCCCAGTGCTTTGAAGTCTTGCTACACTTTCCCTGGTTCCTTCAGTCCAAACATCCAGTCCTGCTTCCCAAGTTTTCCAGGAGCACCTCATCCGTCAACACACAACAACCATAAACTTTTCTTTTTACTCCTCGCTTTAAAAAAAAAAAATCAACCCTTTGGGGACCTGTTCTGTGTTTTAATCTAGCTCCAAATTCTGTAGACACACTCAAACCCCCTCCCCATTCATTTAACAAAACTATTATCAAGTTCTTATCGTCTGCTGAGTTCTAGGCTAGACCCCAGTGGATAAAGACAGAAACAAAAACAACAACAAAATAAAACCGGAAGTGGGATAACACCCCCCTCACCCCCCTCCAGCTTAGGCTGTAGCTCTGCTATGAGAGTTTGGCAAGAGAGGGATGGCGAGATTCTTTTTCCTTCTGTTCAAAACACCAAGGCAGCCATAGCACCTACCCTTTGGGGTGATTTGGAAAGGGGGTACTTTATCTAAAAAGAAACAAAATCTACTTCCCTGCCTGTTGGAAAGGCAACACAGGTAAGTAAATAAACAAGATACAAACTGTGAACAGGAATGGACAGGAAAGTAAGGGATACTGTTTCCTGTGTGATGGTCAGAGCAGGAAGTAGCCTTCCTTGTACAGGTGGGGCAAGCCTTTCTCTGCTCAAGGGAATGTAGGCTGATTAGCTGGCTCTCCAGACATCAGGATCAGAAGTCCCACATCCAAGGAAATTCCTCGGTCCCAGGAAAAGGAATCAGTGTGCACAGTGCCCTGAATGGGGACTGGACTTGGATATAAGAAACAACATGCTATAGGATGAGGAGCGTGATGAGCAGGGGACAGGACCTGGACAGGGTAGGGGCGTGGCTCCTCATCCCCAGTCCTACCTCCAGGAACCTATCCCGAGGATCCAACTCTGGAAAGTGCTTGTTTTCAAAGGATGAGTGCTGTGGGATGTTCTGTATGTCAAATGTGTTGATCGGATTGGTTAAAATAAATAAAGTGCTGATTGGCCAGTAGCCAGGCAGGAAGGATAGGGTAGGCGGGACAAGGAGGAGGAGAATTGTGGGAAGTGGAAGGCTGGGAGGAGAGATACTGCCAGCCACCTCCATGACAAGGAAAATGTAAGGTACTGGTAAGCCACAAGCCATGTGGCAAAGTATAGATTAATAGAAATGGGTTAATTTAAGATAGAAGAAGTAGATAACAAGAAGCCTGCCATGGCCATACAGTTTGTAAACAATGTAAGTTTCTGTGTGTTTACTCGGTTGGGTCTGAGCTTCTATGGGCCTGGCGGGTGAGAGAGATTTGTCTTGACTGTGGGCCAGGAAGGAAAACTCTAACTACAGATGAGAAGAGGTTTTTGTTGTTACTGTTTTTCTATGTAATACCTAGAACATACCGAGTATGTTTTAGGTCAATCCTCCAAATAACCCCAAGGAATAGACACTGTCACTGTCCTTTACAGAGAAGCAAAGAGAACAGGTTCAGTTACTTTCCTAGATTCCACTGGAAACACAGCAGGTGAATATTGTGGCCCAGAGAAAAGTGAACATCCTTCCCAGCATTCATCACTGCTACAGTCTTCCCCTCATACATTGCCACTTTCATTAGAGAAGTAGGCAGCTTGGTGATTGGTTTCTCATTTTACAATTGGAGAAACTGAGGTTTGCATCTTTGCACGTGCATCAGCAATCAGACCATGAATGATTCTTTGAGGCCAGGATGTTCCTTGTGAGGCCAATCCTGCTTCACTCCTCACCACCATGTTGTAGAACAAGCAACAGTACCCACAGAGAACACCTCAATCCCCAGGCACAGGTTCAGCTCTTGGAAGGGATCCAGCCTTGGCTCAAAGGCAGCAGAACAATTGATTCATCGGAGGTTCCCTACAATAGTCCCTGACCCTACCTGGCACTCTCCTGCCTTTCTCTCCTCTTCTCAGGTGCACAGTGGGGTCACTGCAGCAGGAAAAGCCCAAAGGGAACCTGCCTGGACACCACCCCCCTCTCCCCTACACACACACACACACACACACACACACACACACACACACACATCCCTGCCTGCTCTTCTGCTCTTTTCCCAAGGGAGAGAAGTATTTGTTTTCCTTGTCATCCTGATTTATGGACCACTTTGTTCTTTATCTGTTTGCACAAACTCAGTAGAGTGACCTGTTTTTTCCCAGAGGGTGGGATGCTGTCAGCACCTCAGGGTCACAGGTCAGTCGACCTGTCTAAGGAAGAAAGGGTTACAAGAGGTCACCTGGGAACCGGTTGCAGGTACCAATCTCGCCGGGCTCCACATTGCTTCTTTGGGACTCAAGAGGGCAGAGCAGAATGGTGACCCTGCCAGGGAAGTACAGTGTCTGTACTTGTCATAGGTGAGAACTGAGACGTGGCCATTTGTCTAACATGGCACAAGCAGAGAGGACTTGACTCAAGGCTTTTGATGACCAACCCTGCCACTTACTCATTGGCCTGTCTTGCTCTGGGAATGGAAGCCAGAAAGCTCCAGGATACCCAGTGCTTTTAGCTGGGTGCTTAGGCAGAGAGGTCAACTGCATCCCTTCATCTCTCTGTGGTCCGACTTCTCTGTGAGCCTCAGGGCTGCCAAACATGTCAACAGAAGGCCAGCTTCAAGCCTCTTGTGGGCCACATTCCTTGGTTTATTCCTTTGCAAGCAGCTCTTTTCTCTCCCCAAGGTGACTCTAAAAAAAGCAGGAGGGGAGGAACCCTCAGCAAACAACGGACTCCAGTGACCATGGATGACCTCACCCTCAGAACTTCCTGGATGTCTTCAGGATGGTTGATAACTGGGAACTGATGCATGTGTGGAGGGTTCTGTGTGAACTCTAATAAAAGACTACCTCTTCATTTCCCAGGTAAGAGGAGGCTATGAGAAAGACATGGTCAGGTACAAAAAGTAAGAAGCCATGTCACCTGAGCTGTGATCACACCCAGACCCCAGGAATCCATAACATGACACGCCCTTATCTCACCACTATAGGAAAGTCTAAAGACATGCATTGTTTTTTTTTTTTGGGGGGGGGGACCCTCATTTTAGTGAGACAGCTTCCAAATATGCCATGAGGTGCTGAGGCAATTATTCAGATAATTAACGTCAGATACTCCCACAGATTTTTCTCCCCAATTATTAGCATATTTCAGGTGTAAAGTCGTGGGGTTTTCACTTAAATTACACGGTTAATTGTCGTGCAGGTGTAGACACATTCTCAGAAGGAGGAGACTGCCAAAACTGTGTGCCTAGCCCCCAGCCCCAGGCAACTTGGCATAGCAAAACCTTTGTGAGTGAACCATCTAAGAGAAATAACAGTTATTATTATTTGAAAACATGAGATGTTGGAAAAATGGCATGCTTCCAAGTACAGAAAATGCTCCCCTTCAGGGGATGCCCACACTAATGATTTCCCTGGTCGTTATTATTTCAAAACTGACCCGGTAGGAGATTGAGCCCCTGGAAGTACTGCCAGGAGTTTTGAAACTGATGCATTTAAAGAATGTTCAAACATCAGAGATGCAAGCGTTTTTAAAACTGTCTAAGCAAACACCCTCATTTTATAGAGGGGAGCATCAAGGCCAGAGGAGGGCACTTGCTCCATAACATGATGTTCACAACGCAAGCAAGAAGAGGACAGTGTCCCGGCCTGGAGTGACTTCTCTCCCCTCTCTCCTTGCTGAGTCTGCCTTTGGATTTCCTGGTCCCTCTCCTGCCCTATCCAGCGATTGTCCTGCAAACAAGCAGGAGAAGAAAAGGTTTTGGTTCTCACTGCTCAGCCTCATCTATCTGCCTCATACTATCTGCAAGAGGTAGATACTTAACCTTCACAGAGAGTTTCAGTAGCACCTTCCTGTTGCCCAGAAAGGGAATTGAGGTCTAGACAACAAGATGCTTCCAACAACGCCGAGCAATGACAATAACCTCGGTCTTATCAATCTGAAATGGTTGAAATGGTACTTCCATACCTCACCAGGCTCACAGCCCACGGTCTCATAGGAGATCCTTAGGGTTCAGATCCTACAACATAAAGCCACAGAGGGCCCTAGAACTGGTGAGCCACTCCTGGACCAGAAAGTTTCCTTGCTGGGACTAGAAGCCAAGAGCCAGGAAGCTTCCTACTGCTTGTGACAATTTGACACCAACCATGCATGGCTGTGGCATCACCCTTATCTTCTGGGTAGAGACTTCTTAAACTGAACCCAGAATCAGGAGCAGCCCCATAACTTCTAACATCTTTTGTTGTTGTTGTTGTTGTTCTTGTTGTTTTGAGACAGGGTTTCTCTGTGTAGCTTTGTGCCTTTCCTGGAACTCACTCTGTAGTCCAGGCTGGCCTCAAACTCAAAGAGATCCACCTGCCTCTGCCTCCTGAGTGCTGGGATTAAAGGCATGCACCACCACCACCCGGCAACTCCTAACATCTTAAAAGCTCCTAGCCTTGGAGAACCACACTGAAAAGTTCCCCCCAAATACACATTAATGCCCAAGGAGCACTTGGGGCCCTCCCTGTTGATAAAAGGTGCCCTTGAATCCCACGATACTCTCCGGGGAGAAGCAGAAAAAAGGTGCAGAATGAGTTCAATTACAACAGAGATGGGGGACGTTGTAAGCCTGTCTCCGATCCAACTCAAAGCCCTGAGCCCTTGCCTAGCCTAGCCCAGAGTGAGGTCGCATGGGGGTGAACTGGTTCTAAGAGACATTTCAGCGGCTCCCAGGTTTGTGGACATTGTAGAAAGGCTTTGGGAAGAGAATGATTCCTGACCAGCTGCTCTCATGACCTCCAAGGCCTTGGGCAAATCACTTCTACTCAGCTTGTTTCCTTGGATTTACAGTGAATTTGATGAGTCATCCAGCCCACCTTGCTGAGTCGACCTTGCTGTGCATCTGGTTTGGTTCCGATTTTTACCTTTTCTCCTTGAACAGCCAGGCTTCCAGCAATGTGTACATTATTAAGTTGAAGGAACATTAATACTTCTCAGTGGCTAATAATAACAACAATAATAATATTCACAGCTCCTCTCTGGGTCCCCCTGAGCCTTGCTGGGGAGCTGAATTTGTATGACACCAGCTGGCACCTCCAGCCCCAACTGGCCAGCCTACATCCCACCCAAAGCTGGAGCTTTTCTCTGGCCTCTACTGGTAGGGTACAACTGTCTAGATCTGATTTGGGGCTGGGGACGCAGAAAGTAGACATCCTCACTAGTGGTAGGTGTGGTAGATGGGATGACAGGGGTGGGGGGCTCTTAGATCCCTAAGATCTGCTGCTTGGATTCCATCTACTCAAAGATACAGAAGCAGTAGATGCAACAGACAGAGCTCCTGGGGCAGAAGTGGCCACCTGGCAGGTGACCATAGCCATGTCCAGAGGGCACCATTCAAAACCTGACACATCAGTGGAACAAATGGCAGCTGATGGTTCTTCATGTGAAGGTGACTTTCCTGTTGTGTGAGTTTTGTCTTAGTTTTCTAGTCCTTCTGAATGTATTCATCCTCCTTCCTCGTGTGTGTGTGTGTGTGTGTGTGTGTGTGTGTGTGTGTGTGTGTTTCCTCAGGAGCTCTCCATCTTGTTTGTTTGAGACAGGGTCTCTCATTGAACTGGAGCTTGCTAACTTGGCTAAGCTAGCTGGCTAGTGAACCCCACAGATCCTTTTGTCTCTGCTTCCACAGATCTGGGGAACATGCTAATGTGCTCAGCTCGCTCTTCCTCCCTCCCTCCCTCCCTCCCTTCCTCTTTTACATGGATTCTGGAGCTTACACTCAAGTCTTTGCAAGGCCAGCACTTTAGTGACTAGACCATGCCCTCAGCCTCTTTTCTTCCCTCATTGACCAATATCATCTCAGTTGCTGACAACAAAACTGATTACTAAAGATACCACTTGACCCATCATGTCCCACACCATCTGAAGTCACAAGTTTTGCTCTCAGCCTTGTGTGTGCATCCTTGTGTCCACCTTTAACTCTCAGGATAGTCACACATGCTGTGATTAGTCTGAAAAGAGCAACCAAGAGAATTCATCAACTCAGCGGCAGCTCCGGGCACGGAGCATGTCATAGGATCAGACTTCCAGAATTTCTCTTCCCTTTCCTCCCTGCTTCCTTGCACAAGGTCAGATGGAACTAGTATGAGGCGTTTCAAGTGATTTGTCAGCCTAAAGACTGGAGCATCCCCTGCTCATCTGTCTTTCACCTTGCCTCAAGCAATCCCTGGCTTGGTGACCCTCTTAGTTCTTCCCATCAGTCAGATCACATGCCTTTCCCACTGTCTCCTGCTTTCTTGACTGCTCTGACCCCACTTCTGCTCAGCTGAGCATAACTCTGCTTTCTACTCCACCACCATTCACGCTCCCATCCACCTACTTTTCTCTCTCCTCTCTTGGCTTACCTACACAGCCACCAGGATGATGAATATTGACCGTCAACTTGACAGGATCTAGTATCAACTAGGAGACTGATCTCTGTGCACATCTGTGAATGACCCAGCTTGAGGCGGGGAGAGAGTCACCCTGGACACAGGCAGCACCGTCCCATGGGCTGAAGTCCATTCATAAAAGTGAGCTGAGCACCAGCATTTGGTACCTTCCGCTGCCTTCGAGTGGATGCAGTGCTGTTGACAAACGTAGTGTTACTGGCAGCCTCTGCTCTGGTTGCCATGATGGACGGCAGCTTCAAACCATGATCACAAACAAGTGAGTGCTTTCTTCCTTAAGTGGCTTTCGTCAGTAGTTCTGTCACTGCCACAAGAAGAGCAACAAATACACTCTGCTCATGACTCCAATCTTACTCCTGTCTATAGGGGGCACTATTTATCCTTGACTCTTTCAATGGCCCAGCAGAAGAAGGCAGGTGTAGAGTCCTACATCTACCTTATCCATATCTAAGTTCATACCCCAAGGCCTTGAGCCTGGCTCTGAGTGTGCTGAAGCCATTATCCCTGGGCATTTTGACTCGAACTCCTGATGGATCTTGTAATTTAGGACCAAAAGAGATGACAAACTTCATTTAAAAGAGGAGAGTTTCAGAATCAGCACTTTTCTGAGCCCAGCTGAGCATGCAGGTCAGCACCATACCTCTCCATTCTTACTGTGACTGATGGGTGGTCTCTGTGGTCCAGCTGGACAATGGCTTTGAGATAATACCATCATGTCACAACCATGTAGTTAGTTAGCATAATTTTGACATTTCCTATGAATTTATGCTTTAAAAAAAAGGATTAAACATCTTAGTGGGGAGGAAGCCAATTGCTGCCTATAGAAAATTAGGAGTCTATTTTTGTCCCAAAGCAAGGAACAGGTTGAAGAAGGTGACAAAGAATTTCACTCAGAAGTGATGTGTCAAAATTTCTCTTAAAGCAAGAGTATCTCTCCTTCCTTTCTAAAAATGAACTCTCTACTAACCTAGGTTGGCATAAGTCTCCATAGAAGACAAGTCATAGGGATACATGGCCAGTCTCCATAGAAGACAAGTCATAGGGATACACGGCCAGTCTCTATGAACAACAAGTCATAGGGTCCTTGGTTAGCATCCAGACTGAGCCCTCTGTGCGGGAAGGGAAAGCTGAGGCTTCCGAGAAAGGAAGAAATAGAATGTTATATAAGACTCAGTGGATGATGGAGCCACTGTTGAGCAGACACCACTCCTGCTCCCCCACACCATCAGTCTGGAACCAGAACCTCAACCTCAACCTGCACCTATCCTGAGTATTGGCAGTGGCCCTGGATGACATAACCTTGAGCTGGAAATACTCATTCTACAGATTGGTGTTCGTCTGCTTTCTGTTACTATAGCCAATTCCCAAGGGTTGGTGCTTTATGAAGGAAAGAGGTTGAGGAATTCATGGCTTTGGGGAATAGTGCCAAAGGCATGGTACTGGCATTGGCTCAGCTATAGCCAGGACCTCATGGTAGATGGCACCACAGTAGAAGTGTGTGCAAAAGAGAGAGATTACATGGTAAGACAGGAAGATGGAGGGGGCTGGTGATGACTTCCCACTAGGTTCTACATGTATGAATTCCACTACCTCTTAAGACCACCACAACCAAGGACCAAGCTTCCAACATGCTAACCATTGTGGGTATGTCAGTTGCTTCTCTTGTTTCTGTGACAAAACACTTGACATAGGCAACTTAAGGAAGATTGGGTTTATTTTAGCTCATCGTTTTGGAGGTATCACCTATCATGGTGGGGGAAGTCATGGCAGCAGAGGGTTTGGGGTAACTGGTCATACTTTCCACAGTCAGGAAGCACAAAGTAATGACATGCAGCTCACTTTCTCCTTTTCATCCATACTAGGGTCAAAGTCAATGGAATAGTGCCACCCAAAGTTAAGAGTGGCTTTTCCCCCTCAATTAACCTATCTAGAAACTCTGTCAGACATGCCCATGAGGCTTGTCTTCTAGGAGATTCTAGATCCTTGTGTGGTGGTTTGAAAGAGATGTTCCTCATGGTCTTGGGCATTTGAATGCTTGATCCCAGTTGGCTCTATCTGTGGAGGCTTAGGAGGCATGGTTTTGCCAGAGGAATTAAGTCACTTGGGGGTGGGCTTTGGAAGTACAAAGATTTGGCACCATTCATGGTTTGCTCTTGGCTTCCTGCTTGCAGTTCAAGATGTGAGTTCTCTCAGCTTGGTGCTCGGGACATGCCTGACTGCTGCTACATTTCCCTGTCATGATGGTGATGAGCTTTTAGCCCCCTGAAACCATAAGTCCAAATAAACCCTCCTTCTGTAGGCTGCCTCGGTCAGCTGTTTTATCACAGCAACAGAAAAGTAATTAAGACTGTCAAGGTGACAGTCAGGATCAAATGTTCCTTGAGACTAAGTGCCTCTGTATCCGAACCACAGTGGGGCTGAGCCTAAAGCCCCAGGGAAATGCAGGATTACTAGCGTCTGAAATTCGTCTTAATTGGTGACACCCAGGGTTTATCATTTTTTTTTAATCACCCCCTCTTCTACACAAACCCTTTTAGTCACAGGCAATGTTTGCTTGATTATCTCTTGTTTTAAAACAAGTAATTGACAACTGAAAAAAAATGCATTTCACTTTCAAAGAGGCTATCAGAATCTGGTAAAATACTTTAGGTGAAAATTAAAAGTTATATTACCAAGGAAAAATATTTTATCTCACAGTTCACATTATGTTGCTATTTTCAAATTTAAACATTAATAAAAACTGAGTCTTTACAGAAGGCAGAATAAAGAATCCAAGTTCTGGTTCTTCTTGTGGATATTTACTTCTAATTTACTATAACTTCAATAGAGTTGGGTATGGTGGCACAATGCCTTTTTTTTTTTTTTTTTTTTGAGCTGAGGATCGAACCCAGGGCCTTGCGCTTGCTAGGCAAGTACTCTACCACTAAGCTAAATCCCCAACCCTAACTTCAATAGAGAAGCAGATCCAAGATGTAGACCATAACAAGTCAAGACCGGAGGAAGTAGCACTTTCAAGGCTGATGCAGGAGGATCACTATGAGTTCAAGGACAGCCTATATAGCAAGTTCAAGGCAAACATGGACTATAGAATGAGAGCCTGTCTAAATAAATAATAAATAAATACCACCACAAACAATTCACAGCTTTTGCAATCCATCCCTAAAAGGAATTACTCCTTTGTCTCGCACTGCCCAAATCTATGAATTAGGCAGAGTTGGGTAACAGCAATAGAGAGAAAAAATTAAAACAAGACAGGCTCTTAAAGACACAGA
The DNA here is from genome assembly GCF_903995425.1 of Onychomys torridus. Taxonomy (NCBI): domain Eukaryota; kingdom Metazoa; phylum Chordata; class Mammalia; order Rodentia; family Cricetidae; genus Onychomys; species Onychomys torridus. The sequence goes on from NC_050463.1 coordinate 43,097,083, forward strand.
AACATTATGGTTCAAGAAGTAACTTCAGCCAGCAGTAAAATGTAAGTTGTCTTTGCAATGATCAAATCTGTTGAGGATACTATACCACAAGTGCCTTAGACCGGAAAACTCAGAAACAGCAGCCATTGCTGTTCATGGTTCTGGAAGTGGGGAAGTCTCGGAGGTCAGGCGCCAGCAGATTTGGTACTTAGTGAGGACCTGCCACTCATGAAAGGTACCTGTGTGCATTCTCATATGATGCGAGGGCGGAAGCTCCTCAGACCCCTTTTACAAGGACATCAACCCAATAAAGAGTGCTGGTCCCACTTCTTAAATATTAACACATGCAAGTTGGATTTCAGTATATAGATTTTGGTTGGCTATAAAATTCAGATCATGCCAGTAGCTTTTAATCTCCATTCTTAAATTAATTTAATGGCTGAGTTGTTTAGGTTAGTGCTCACTCCTTGTCTATATCACAGGGAAGCTTTCCAGGCCCTTTAACATTGATTTTTCTTAACCGACTGACCATCTTTATTTGTGACCCATGAAAGGAAATGGAATTCAAGTTGTTTCACAGAACCTTCACCGAGAGAGACTAATCTGAGCATGTTGGGTCATCCATAAGCACAGGTCTCTCCCATAAATAATGCAAGACAGTTCTTTTCATATGAATATTATTATTATTTGATCATACAAATTATGTTTAGCCTTTTGTGAGGGGGTACTTTTTATATATAAATTCTGTTCATTCACAGTATTTCACTTGATTTTTCTCAATCATGTTATTGTCTTGATCTATTCTTCGTCTTGTCTTGGTCTTCATTGTAAAATATGTAAATGAGGCAGCACCCCACAGAATGAGCACCACTGAACTTAAGGGATGAGATATTTATTTTGGCTTGTGATTTCAAAGACTTTCAGCCCGTCAGATCAAGGAAGGCACACTCTGACAGCTCTATCCACATAGTGAGCATACAAGGCAGAGGGCAGCTGTTGACATCATAGCAGCCTAAGGAGAGAAAGTAGGTCTGGAACCAGGGCTGGGATATACCCTTCAGACCCCTGCCACTAGAAACCTACTTCTGTAAAGTAGGCTCCACCACATACAGGCTCCACATTGTCCCAAAAGAGCAGCTCCAGACAGGGAATGCATGCTCTAAACGTCTGTGGGGGCCATTTCCAAGTCAACCCATGATATTTCACCTCTGACCACCAAATGTTCATGGCCTCTGTCTTACTCTCTATGCCATAATTGACATTGTACATAAACCAAAAGCACTCACATGGTAAGCACTTTGTAAAATGACGCTTCTCTCCAGGTCCAGATTTCTTTTGTTTGAATGAGATCTGTCCCTCCCAGGCTGATATAGTTGAACCCTCGGTATCTCTGTTGGGGAAGGTTGTGGAACCTTTAAGGAGGTGGAGCCTCACTGGAAGAAGTCCAACACTGGCATGTGCTATGGCCGTTTACATTCTTGCCCCACTTCCTCCCTGACCCCCCCTACTTCCTGCTTCCACCGCCATGTCTTCCCCGTCATTATGGACACCTGTTCCTCTGGAACCATAAGCCAAAACAACTTCTTCCTTAAATTGCTTTTGATCATGGTATTTTATCACAGAAAGAAAAAAAATAATGAACACACTCACTCATTTTTGTTGTCACTTCTTATAGTACCCCAGGAAAGGAACATGCAGAAAAGGGGCTAAGACAGACAGGAGGGACTGCTGTCCAAGGCTGTCTGTCTGTGGAGGCCTCATGGCTATGGCGGTTTAGGTTAGGTGAGGGTGATGGCATCGCAGCTTCCTGGGGACATTAAGTCAGAGAGAACCATTGTGGTATCTGCTCCACACCCTGCTCTCAGGCTGTATGTCCCCAGAGTCACTGCAGAGGGCTTCATGTGTAGATTAATGTCTCTAGGCTTTGGACAAGGTGGCCCTTCTGCCTAAGTGCCTACCACCCTTCATCCTCAAAGGCATATTGTATTCTCTCTCTTCTTGGAAGGTTTTCCTGATTCATTCATTTCTTCAAAAAACATTGGCTGACATCTACAATGTGCCTGCATTTCCCGAGTGGTGGAAATCCTGACAGATTGGTACCCTCTTCTGCATACTATTTCTCTGTTTGTGTTTCTTTGTTCTATGTAAAGGAATCTGAGGTCTAGAGAGGGCATGTGACTAAAGCCAAGATGATATAATCAAAGAGGAAATGGGGGCTGTGTGGGGTTGGCTACAAATGGTTTTTGAAATCACATCATTCTTGATAGCAGAAAATGCTGCCAACTCATTGAAACTAGCCAGACGTTGACAACTACTTATTTTTGATCTTGCTCATCATGCTGGCCCAGGACTCCAAGGGGCTGGGATTACATTACCACGTTTATGCCCCACCTGCCTCTGGCTCATGGTTGTTATTATTTCTTCATTGTCAGGGGCTGTTGTCCTAGTGCCAGGAAGTGCATATTTCACACTTTGCTGGAAGGGACAAAATAATTTAGGGGCCAAGACAGAAGTCAGATTGTCGCATTGTTCTAAATAAGAATGTGTTGAGTTGATGCCAGAGATTCAGAAAGGATGAGAATGGATATGTGTATTTTGCCGCTGGAGAGTCCAAATGTTTTCTTTGGAAGGTGTCCTGTGGGTACTCCCTCCATTGCATAGCCGGAAATAAAATGGTCCAGTTCCTCTGCTCTTGGCATTGAGAGACAAAGGATGGGATGACCAGCAGGCCGTGAGTCCTTGGGGTAGAGTTGCCCTGGGAGCCAAGCCCTGTCCTCCACACCCACTCATAGACCATGTGACCCATCCACATCACTTCCCTTCTCCTGCCTGTAAGCACCTCAGAGCTAAATAACAAAAGGAAATAGGAGTTCCCCCAACAGGACCCCATGGCAGATGTCTGGGCAGACTGACCTAACAAGGACAGGACTACAGAGACCAGGTTTGAAAGTCCATGTCCCAGAGGCTGATGGTGACTCCCTCCATGTCTAAGTTCCCAAAATGTTTTTGTTTGTTTGTTTGTTTTTGAGACAGGGTTTCTCCCTGTAGCTTTGGAGCCTGTCCTGGATCTCACTCTATAGACCAGGCTGGCCTTGAACTCACAGAGATCCACCTGGCTCTGCCTCCCAAGTGCTGGGATTAAAGGCATGTGCCACCACTGCCAGGCTTCCCCAAAACTTTTCACACTAGGTACCCCTCTGGAGGCTTTTGATAGATGTCAACAGCCTGTCAGAGAAGGTGATCAACTCATCTTTTTGTGCTAGAGAAGTGAGGTGAAAGATTTAGATTCTTTGTGTTATACCCTACAATGACCTGTCTTGATCACCTTCTGGGGGTGCAAAGCAAGGAAACACGAGCTCTTCCTTCTGAAGCTCACAGTTTTGTCTGCTATATGGCAGGCATATGAACTTCCAGGGTGACAGAAATGGAAAGCCTGGGAAGGCCAATGCTCCGTACCTTAAAATGTCATTGTTTATGACAGTATTGGTGCAAGGGACATGCTGAGGTAAAAAGCTCATGGTACTTACCTGGGTATAGGGAACAGAAGGCAGCTTCCTATTCCAAGGAATACCAAGAGGCTTCCTTGCTGGTCGGATCCACAAGAGGTAGCCAGCTTTCTCTTTCTGAGGGTAGACAATACAGAGCAACCTTGGCTTCTGATCTGATGAAGCTCACATTCCCTCATGTTCTTGAAACAGTGGTCTGTTCTGAATGTTGATTTTTCCTTCAAGTTTCTTACAGTCAGAAAAGTGGTAACAGATTTGAATGTTTGTCTTCAGCATCTTGTTTAATCCTCACTGGAGCACTTGACACAGGTGACAGCCCCATCCATCCTGTATGGATGGAGCAAATGGAGGTTTAGGAAGGGGACTGTGTGTGACATTCATTAGAATTCAGAAATGACCCTCATTTATTTACTGTTAGGCTCCAAAATATTATAGACCAAAAAAAAAAAAATGCTAATCTGGTATTACTTCTTTTTAAAAAGTTTCCCCCTCAAGACAGATTTTCCTCTATCTCTTGCTGATCTTGAACTCTGTATGTGGCTAAGGATGACCTTAAACATCCCATCTGCCTGCCTTTGTCCTCACTCCTGGAGTGCCAGGATCAGACAAGCACCACCACATGCCAACTGAGCTATGTTCCCAGCTCAATATTTCTTCTTTTGTTCTAAAGTACTGTTAATTTTTTAGAGCTGTTCTAAATATCTTGTAGTCCCCTCCACCTTCCCACTACTTAAGGCCCGAGAAACTCTTCACTCTCTACAGCTGTTTCTTGCCCGTTGCTGAGTGAGGTGTGCTGACTGTTTCACACACACCAATTACTAATTTTTTAATCTCTTAAATTCTCCATCTGAAGAGGCCATCTTTTCTATTTTTAACACCTTATATTTGTAACAGAAGATGGATCACATGCCTTCTTGACTTCTTGAACAAGGTCCACAGACCATCAGTGACTCCGATCAGACTTTAAGACACAGAGGGAATATGGCGTCATGTAGGCTGGTTGCCTCTGCAATGTATTCTACAGTTAATGGTTGCATTGTGTTCCTGTCCTCTCCCTCTCAAAGCTACTGTGTCTCAGTTCCTCAGGGTGTTGCTAGTTACTTCAGAACTGTTCTCACCAACCAGGAAAGGAGTTAGGGTTTCCTGACGAAGTCAGATATCCAGCGATGTCTACCTCACACTCGATTCTATGCCATCAAACTCTGCCAGGATCATCTCAAGTTGGTTCATGTCTGCTCCGTGCAAAGCTGGGATGCACACATGGACTTTGTTTGGTTGTTATTTGTATGACTTCTGGGTCTTTCCAGGATAATGGCTGGATAATGGTCTTTCCAGGATAATGCTTTGAACCAAGGGCTTCATATGAGCAGAGTGCTGATAAAATCCTATGCAATTTGAGCTGCCCTGCTGGCCAGGTAGACTTCTGAACTGTCAATGTGTTGGCTGTAGGCATGCACAAGAATTGTGTGACCCGGAGCTAGAACAGAGAGGCCGACATTGACACCTGCAGACAGGCACACCAAGAAAAAAACCGAGGATCAGGATGAGTGGGGTTCATGTCAGAGGAAGAGACAGAAACAAAAGCAAGTTTCTAGAATTCTCTCAGTTGAGCTGCTACAACTCTCCAGGAAGTGATGTTACCAAGCCACCTGTCTGCTATACCAAGAGGGTCATATGTCGCTATGTAGGTGTCTTGGTAGCTAATTTGCAGTGATCAGAGATGCCCACTTCAAGTACAGTTCTATGCAACCCCTACCTCTTCCAAATGATGGTCCTTCAATATAGGTCCACAGCTTATATAAAGGTAAAGTCACTAATTTAATGGCTTCAAGAAGTACAGAAAAAGTAACCCAGGGGGCATTTCACCCACAAGCCTCCATGAAGTCCAAAGGCTCTGGTTGGCCATAACATGCCTACACCTCCAGCAAAATGAACCAGAGCCACACTCCTGAAATGACACTATGTATGTCTGTGACATACCTGTTAAGTCCTTCTCTTTGCCCTAACTGTCTTGACACATACCCTCTTCTACATACTTGCTGGGAAGAATCCTGAGAAATTCAAGGGTCTTTATTTCAGAACATTCCTAATGCTCCTGTTTGTGATTAACACCCCAGGAGGCTGTGCAGCTGTCCCAACCTCTGAGATGCAGCTATCGCATCCTCCAAAGGCAAAAGTCCAGGTACCTCTTAAAGGTCCAAGTGCATACAAGCACACGAGTGCCTATAGCCATGACCAGGATCAGTCTCAAATGTCTAAATGAATGAGTGCCTTAGCTTAAGTCATTTCAACCTCCCGTTAAAGAGCAAATCTCTTAAGAAGTCAAGAAAAGTACTGCAGGTCATACCAGGAGAGTTTCTAGAGCTGGGTTTTAAGCCCAGGTCTGCTTGAATGCAAAGGTACCACTGCCCCATAGTGTTCTTCTCTTGTCCCAGCATTAGCAGTTAGCAGGTTTGCACCTCTCGTGACTGGCACAGAGGTGAGCTCACTAAATTGCTCACACAGCCATGTGAAATGGGTGTTTCCAGAGCCACTTTGACCTGGAGAAACTGAGGCTGAGAGGGGTAAATCGTTAAGGACATTAAGGAGAGGGGTGACGGACTCTTTGATTAAGGAGTTAGTGAGGACCAGAGCCAGGACCTCAGCCTGGTAGATGTTAAGCCAGTGCATGCTGCACATCAGCCCACAGCCTCACAGGGTTCTTGCTCAGGCTTCCTCATTGTTGGCTGTTGCCCTCTGTCGAGAGTGTGACAGTGTGAAATTGGAAACTGAGTCATCTGTTTGGCGAGGGATCCTGATTAACACCAGGCTAATCTTAGATTCCTTCACAATTAACTCCTCCTAATATAGAACAGCCGTAAGGATAATGCTGGCAGGTGTTTTGTTTTTGTTTGATTTGACCAGAAAAAAAAAAAAAAAAAAAAAAAGGAGGCCCACAAAGGAGGTGAGGTCATGGGGATAGGACTGATCTGGCATTCTGTTGCTTTGCACGGCCTCAGGAAGCTCTGATAGGGTCAACGCCAGGAATTGCCTTGGGTTTTTCCAACTAATTGTGAAAGGTCTTTCTCCTCAGTAGATGCAGTCCCAAGCTTCCTGGCTGGAGACTAATGGAAGCAATCTTGCCTGGACTTTCTGAATCTCAGAGCCATCGTGAATGCCATCATGACTTCAGGCACTGGGGAGCGGGGAGCAGGCAGATGCTAGATGGTCCCCCAAACTCCAACATACCTACACATACATGCCCCCCAACCAATTCAGCTTCCAGCCACAATTGCAAATGAAATCAGGCTGTTTGTCTCCTACCCCCGAAGAACATTGTCATGGGAAGCTACCAGCACAGATATTATGAATGAGTACCTGTCTTATACTTAGGATTTCTATTGCTGTGATGAAACACCATGACTAAAAAGCCACTTGGGGAGGAAAGGGTTTCTTTGGCTTACACTTCCACGTTGCTGTTCATCACGGAAGGAAGTCAAACAGGGCAGGAGCTGATGCAGAGGCCATGGAGGAGTGTCCTTACTGCCTTGCTCCCCACGGCTTGCTCAGCCTGCTTTCCTCTAGAACCCAGGATCCTCAGCCCAAGGATGACACCACACACAATGAGCTGGGCCCTTCTGCATCAATCACTAATTAAGAAAATGCCTTACAGCTAGATCTTATGATGGAGGCATTTTCTCAACTGAAGTTCCCTCCTTTCATATAACTCAAGTTGACATAAAACTATACAGCATAGCACCCGAGAGTGATTGTGAATATTAGAATTTTATTTTATTTTTTGAGACAGGGTCTCATGCATCCCCAAACTCACTATGTATCAGAAAAATATGACATTGATCTTCCTACCCCCATCTTCTGAGTGCTCAAATTAGAGGAATGCATCACCTTACCTAGTTTATGCAATACTGGCAATAAACAAACAAACAAACAAACAAATAAATAAATAGCTTTGTGCATGTTAGGCAAGTGTTCTACCAACTGAGCTACATCTGCAGCTCGTGAATGTTGTTACCATTTTAGAAGCAATTGACATGTCCATTGTCTTTAAAGAAATCATGGTGTATCCACAAGCTAACAGTTCTACCTTCTGCAATGCCTAGGTAGGATATACAGTGCAGGTGTTGTGTGAAAGCAGACACATCCGTAGCTGCATGGTGACACCCTCACTTCTGGCTTGTGCTAGCTGTATGACCTTGAGTAAGTAAACTCTTCCCTGATCTGCAAATCAGGTTGAAGGGCCTGCTTCAGAGAATAGTCAGGAGGAGGCAATGAGAAATGAGGTCATGTGGTGGCTTGAAAGAAAATGTCCCCAATAGGCACCGTTAGGAGGTGTGGCCTTGTTAGAGTAGGTGGAGCCTTGTTGGAGGAAGTGTGTCCCTAGGGGCAGGATTTGAGGTCTCAGATGCTCAAGCCAGGCCCAGTGTCTTTCTCTCTCTCTTCCTGCTGCCTGCAGATCCAGGTGTAGAACTCTCAGCTACCTCTCCAGCACTGTGTCTGCCTCCATGCTTCCCACCATGATGACAATGGACTAAACCTCTGAACTGTAAGCCAGCCCCAATTAAATGTTTTCCTTTATAAGAGTTATCATGGTTATGGCATCTCTTCACAGCAATGGTAACCCTAACTAAGACAGATCACTACACTGACTTGGTCCTGGACATCGGGGCCTCTATGAGACTAGGCGAGACCTCCAGGCTCCAGTTCTCAAGTCTTCTTTGGTATGTGTGTGGAGGTCAGGGGACAATGTCGGATGTCAGTCCTGACATTCCACCTTGCTTGAGAGAGGGTCTCACAAAGAACTTGACTCCTGGATCTCTCTTGTTGGAACCTTCTAGAGACCACTGTGAGGGCTGATCTGCAGGCAGACAAGAAAATGGGAATAGACTCAGCTGGAAGAGAGTCCAGCTAGGGAACCCCCTGGAGACACTTCTCTGACCTTATGCAACCAGTTGTTATCATGACCCTGCTTGTAGTTACAAATCCGAGGCTCAGAGAGGCTGAGTTATTTTACAAAGTCACACAGCTGTCCATTAGGAACCAACTTGAGCATGACACTTCTCTGCTGGTCCAGTGCCCCAAGAGCTAAGGTTTCCATGAAGTAAGCTTCAGGACTCACCCCCGCTTCTCTCCGAGGTTTCTCAGAGGCCTCTCTGGACAAAGAATGAGACCCCACACCAGTTTGCTAGCCTCCACGCCAGCAGGTGGTCACCAGGTAACTCTTGGAAGTCCAAGACCATCAGAACAGTCTTAGAGACCACTGGATCCAAACCTGTTGTTTCCACGCTTGGGGAAACTGAGGCCGAGGCAGAGAAAAATCCGAGACAGGATGCCGAGCATAACATACAAGAGTAGGAGCTTACAAATGGCAGAGCCTGAGGTGCCTATAGTCACACAATAAAGGCAGGGACAAAAGGGATGCCACATGCACCTCCACAGCTGAGAAGGGATGGGCTTTACCATTGCTTCACACGGTGAGTCTCATCAGCAATGCATGTGGGTGGGATTGGGGGAGCTGCAGCTCTCTGGCCCTCCTTACCACACCCCCAGCTTGCACCCTACACCGAGACCTCGGAGCTGAGCTTGCAAGGGGTTTACCTCCTTTTCCTTGGGAGTGATTAGAAGAGAGATAACATTCCGGTGAAGGGGGTAGGGGGACGCAGATGGAGTCTCATCCAGCCCCAGCCTGCGGGGCTTCTCTCCTCAGCTGTCTGTCCATCATTGGAAGGCCCTGGCCCCCAGCCCTAGGAATGTAAGGAATCCCCTCCCAAACTTCACTTTGCTTCTTCTCTCCCCAAAGCATCTCCTCCCTCCCAGGCATCCATCAGCTCAGGCCTTTCTGGAATGCTCTTGCTCCTGGCACCGCCAGCCTCCGGAAGAGTCTCAGGCTAATCCCTCAACGCATTCATCACTCCTCACAGGCTCTGCCTCGACCTGCCAAGTCCCAAGGCTGGGCAGATGGCAGGAAGGACAGACAGCCCAGAGGGGCAGGAAGGTGGCCAAGTGAGACATGCCAGTGGACACAGCGAGATGGGGGGAGGATGTTCTTGAGCGCTCCGCAAAGCTGGAGAACTCTAGAAACCCCCAACCTTCCATGGCTTAGAGGGTGAATAAAGGCTAGCAATGGGGGAGTATGTGAGACTTGAGAGACTGACACAGACTTCACTCTGTAAGAGGGGGAACAGCCCCGACACACAGGAGGAGGAGGAGGAGGGTTGGAAGGGATCAGAATGCTAATTGCCCTGACTGGATCATTGCATATCATTTTTGTCTGTCCCCACAAAACCAGGCCCCATAACTATATGAAAATGCACTTGTGAATTAAGAAACAGAAAGTTAATCAAAGAGGACAACAGGCTGGGGAGAATGTTTCAAGTCCATAAAACCCTACAGTTTGGGCCTCTGCCTGCTAAATACTGTTCCAGGGTCTCCCCAGGCCTGGTTGGTATGCCAGACTCCACCATGCCCTTGGCACCTCTCCTTTCTTTCTGACGGGGTATTATCCCATTGATGTATCGGTGTCTACATATCCATGTCATTGGCGCTCACGAAATTTTAATTACGGTCGGTAGGTAATAAGGCATTGTCAATGCCAGGCTGGTCATCATTATCAGCTCTCTCTGAACTTCTCTGAGCTTTGTTTCCTCCTCTGTGAAATAAAGACCTCCTACTCCTCTGTGAGATAAAGATCTCTCAGAGTAAGAACAACCTAAAGGCTTATCTTCAAGGCTGCCTTTCAGAAAGTAAGTTTAGACATCATCAGAAACAATGGAGGCCCCGAGAACCCAAAAGCAAGGTACTTCGAAAAAGACACTTTGCCTATAGACTAAAGTCTGTGACTTTCTCATGTGCATGAATATCAGGGAACCAGATCTGCAAGGAAAGTATAGCATTTACTCTTTGCCCATTGCGTCTGTGCTTGAATTAATTCAGCAAACAATTATTGAGTGTGTCCCATGCCTTTGGGCACAGTGATAGGAATTAGGGACAGAATGGAGAGCAAGATCGTCCCTTTTCTAGAGGAGAGAGAGATTCATGAATAGACCAATGCTGGGCAGTGTGACAAATGATTTGGTGGGGGACAGCATTTAGCTGGAACTGATGCAGGAGGCAAGCATGCAATGAAGGCTTCCTGGAGGAGGTGGCATCAGACAAAACCCTGTGGGATAAATAGGCCTGAGCCGAGCAGCAGACCCAAAGAGAGGGAAGACAGAAGTATGGAGAGTGCCTTATTGCTCAAATGAAGCCCTGGTGGATAGGGGGAAAAAGCCTCCAGGGCCAGGGGCAGGAGCAAGAAGAAGTCTTAGACAGACCATGGTTCCTGATGGCTGCCACACCTCCGTCCTCTAGGCAGCCAAATGGCTGGGAGCACAACTCTGGACATAAATCACCAAGACCCACAAAGGCCGCTGGCCTGTCTGGTTTTAAGGAGGAATGCAGGAAGGGTGGAGGGCTCACAACCTTCATTTGGGTAATTTTAGACCATTGTCATGCCTGCCCTGGGCCACCCCTCAAGTCTGTCCTGGCTAAACAGGGAAAGGCTTCTGGTCTGGAGCCCTTGAGAGGAAGTGGGCTTTGGAGAGATGCCAGGCTACAAGGCCCTTCCCTGGTGGTGGCAGAACACTCAGAGAGGGGCCTTGCCTTGGGTGGGCACCTTGCCAGGTTGCTTACACCACAGAGCCCCTGTTTTCTGATAGGGTATCCACAAAGGGAAGAAACACAGCAGATCAAAGGCCACCATTTTGATTTCAGAGGAATTCTAGAGCTCTGTGACAAGGGAAGAGGAGAGAAGTCATGTGCGTGGGTGGGTGGCTCGGGTGGGCTCAAGGACACTCAGCTTCCTCTCTTCCCTGGATACTGATTGCATGAGCATGGACAAATATTTTGCTTCCTTGTGCCTTAGTTTTCTCATCTGTGAAATGAGATCATTCCTTCAGGGTGATCAGCAGAAAGTCTCACACAGGGTAAATGCTCAATAAACATCAAGTAAGGTCCCAAATCCCCAACTCTGGCCTCAATTCTTACCCCTGATGGCGTCATCCTCTCTCTAGGCCTGGATTTCAGGTCTACGAAAGGAAATGTCTCCAACGATATTAGTGTTCTCTTCCACATACGAGGCCAGGAGGTGTGCCTGCCAACGCAGAAGTTGCTTTGCAGAGTGTATGAGTTCTAAGTTACTTATTTATCCCCCTGGAGACTTGAGTGTCCCCCTGAAGGACGGATACCTGCAGGCAAGTCACTGTCTCTGACCAGAAAAGATCTGCAGGGAAGCCATTGCTGGACAGTGGTTGGAAAAGAGAAAATTGAAAAGCCAGGCCATTGGAAGGACACTCTAGTTAGGAGGAATGGGGCATGACTTCTGATGTCTGTATACAGGCGCATTCATAAATTTCTCTTTGTTCTTCAGTGGAGAGGAAACAAGGTATGGAGAGCGGGCTCCCAGGAGAGTGGAGACTTCCTCACTCCAGGTGCTGATCTCCAGGGCGGAGTCCAGGCCCTGTGCTCTGTGGTCTCAAGAAAGGAGCTGCAGAGCAGCCAGCAGCACCCACGTACCTGGGTTTAGCCTCAATGGCACTGGCTATCTGGAGTCTGCTTTTCTATCATCTTTTCTGATCTGGCTTACCCTCCAGCTCAAGTAAGTGTCCTCTCCTCTGGGATGACTGCTACAGGAAAGCATTTGAAGGCAAGGGGAGTTTGTCACAAAGGCAGAGTTTGGGAGAACCCCTCCTAGATGCAACCCGAGTCCCCCACTCTTCCCTGCTGGCTGTTCTCAATCTCCATCCCATCGTTAGTCACTAGAAGAGTAAACAGACTACAGGATTTGCATGTTCATCCAGCCAGCAGTGGGAACAGATATTAACTAAATAAACCTAACATGAGGTCTAAATATATCAAATCCATGCCAGAAATCGGCAAAGTGGATTAAAATTGACACTCACCATGACTAGAGGAAAGCGAATTTTCATAGTTTGTATCTGTATTATTTCAGTTCTGGGCCTTGTCTACATTGGTAGTCACACACACACACACACACACACACACACACACACACACACACACACATCTATACAGGCGATAGGGGGCATCAAAAACTGTACACATGCCTACAGTCACTTTCCTGATTGGATATTGAGCTCATCGTTTGCAATAACTAAGGGAATCTGGATGGGACACATTCTCAGGAACGTCTGTTCTATCTACTGGTTCCTGTGAACCTGTAATTATTTCAGCAAAAAGAATTAAAAACAGAAAGATTCTACTAGGAGAAGGAAAACACGAGCCACTAAGCGGAGGGAAATGTTGGCAAGTCACGTATCCAAAAAAGACTATTGTCTAGAATGCATTACAAACTCATGTGAGAAGGAGAATACAAACCACACAATAAAGATGGGCAAAGGTTTTGAACACATGCTCCATCACAGAAAAGATGGGGATGGAGAGACGGCTCAGCAGTTAAGAGCACTTGTTATTGTGGAGAACTCTAATATCCTGTGAACATTTTTTCTTCCGAGCACTTCCTATCTGAATCCCAATCCAATCCAAGAATCCCAGCCCACCTTGTTGCTAACAATTGATTAAAGTCTCAACCCTACTTCTTCTTGGCAACCAAGTGATGGGTTGGGAGGACAAGTCCGATGTTGAGTAGCCATGGCCAAAGCTTAGTGTTAAGGATCAGATCTGGCACTGTGAAGATGTTTCATGATGCCTGTGCCATGCATCGTCACTAGGACACAGATGAGATCCTGGTACCCTCCATGGAGTGATGTAGGATCCCAGATCCCTTCCTCCCAATAGCTCTCCTTCAGCGTGGATTCTCCAGGTGTCCCCTTAGGGAAAGAGCATGGAAGAGTGTGCAAGCATCAATTTAGCTTGGTTTTGTTCTGATGGCCAGGGCTTAAAGCAGTGGTTCTCAACCTTCCTAATGCTGTGACCCTTTAATACATGTGGTGACCCCCCCAACCATAACATTATTTCATTGCTACTTTATAACTGTAATTTTGCTGCCGTTATGAATTGTAATGTAAATACCTGATATGTGACTCAGTGCAGCCCACAGATTGAGAACCATTGGCTTAAAGGAACACTCACATATCATTGGCTAGAGCTCTATCCACGGTTCCAAAGGAAGCCAGACAATCTCTGCATTGAAAAGGAAGAGGAAATGGAGGTAGCAGACTCTGCTGTGGTCCTGTTAAATGCTGTCACTTCCCTATCAAGTGAGACTTCCCCTACTTCCCCCAATACCCTCTGGGCTCCATCCAGTGTTCCCCTCAGAAACACACTCACCTTGGACTTTTTTCACCTACTCTGGCACTTGGGTTTTTTTTTTTTTTTTTTTTTTTTGCTCTTAAGGGGCTAGTATGGTGAGATCGAGCCTGGTGATGCTGCATTTTCAAAGAGAATCAAGTTTGCAAGGATGTTTCCCCAGTCAGGGAAGTGTTCTAGGAACAGGGTGATTTTCTAAGGAGAGACTCCTGTGGTGCCCCAGACCTCATCATACCCTGAGCACCTGAGGTTCCAGTGGAGAGCTGGTGGGAGCCGATGATGCAAAGACACTGTCCCACTGCCGCTCATGCTGCTTCTGTGTTCCAGGCAGACTAGATGAGCCCAGGTCCAGAAGGGATGCTGCTAAGCCTTCTCTGGGATAGAGGAGGCCACTCTGTCCTCTGTCCTGGAGAGACTACTACCTTTTCAGTCTGACCCAATTCAGCCACAGACTGGGGGGGGGGGGGGATGTGGGATGGGGCTGGGCCAGACAGGCAGGCAACTGAGGACAAAGTAGTTACAAGGCTGGGCCTTTGAAGAAGGTGAATCTGAATCTTCTCCCAGCTCTTTCAATTATGAAAAGGAATCTGAACAATTAATTCAAGGCTCTGGACGCCTCAGTTTCCTCATCTACAAAATGGGCACAATGTTTAACTAGGATCCTTGCAAGGACCAAATAAGAGTTTATAGAAATACTCTGTACTGGTTCCTAACTGCTGTGGCTGTTGCAGCCTTTCTCCAGTGGAAGCTCTGCTTATCCCTGCCCACTTCATTCCTCCATTTACCTGTGGCAGCGTGCATGTCTATCAGCAAACAACTGAGCCTACGTGCAGCCTGTGAGGAGTGGCACCAGCCGACACACATCTGAGCAGTCACTGTACATGTGGTGACAGATGCTATGATAGTTTTGTTTGGGTGTTTGGGGGTACATGCAGGAGCGAAAAGATGAGGATTTCAGATGGGGGACACAGAGGAGGAGGACCCTTTGAGATCTAGGTAGGGATGAGGCTGGGTACCCTGCCAGGTGATGAGTTGATCAGGTCATTTCTGGAAGGCAGAGAAGGACATGCAAAGATGCTGGAGCATTTAGGAGCATGGAACATATGAACAGCAAGGCGGGGGAGTTCACTACAGGACAGAGAAATCATAGGGAATAGACTGCAGATGCTATAAGGCATGTGGACTTGAGGGAAACAATTCGCTGTAGACAATCACGCTATGCTAATGACCCTGAACTTGACCCTGAAAGCCGTGAGGCACTGTCAAAATGTTTGAGGCACAGTGAGATTCATTTTTCAGAAAGGTCACCTGACAGCCTGAGGGGACACTGATACCTAGGGCAGAAGCCTAGGGAAAGGAGGGAGTTGTCAGAGAACATTGTTGTGACAAGAGCCAAGGAAACTCGGTGACATTGGGATGGAGAGGAGAGGACCAAGCGAAGCAGCATTGTTCTGTCTTCTGCTGCCCACAAAAGTCTCAGCTATAGTTTCTTAGGGGAGAGGACCAGGAACCCTAGGATGCTCACCTGCGCTTCCTTGGCAAAGACCATTAGGGAAGGTGTGTGTCCCAGGAGCGTATTTGAATTGCACACCCACCCGGAGCTTCTGGCTGATTCAGGCTCCTCCCTGAAAGCCATGTCCACCAGTGCCCCAACTCTAAACAACCTTTCTCACCTGCTCATTTCACACAACTCCTTGGCTCTTGTGGAGATTGTTGGGGCAGGGTGGGAGGAGCAGGCTTCAGAATAATAGGCAAAGATAGAGCTGTGTGCTGGGAGTGAGGTAGATGACACTTGAGGAGACGGTCCTCTCCAACAGTCTTCTTTTCCACTCTTGTGAGCTGCACAGCCTTGCATGTGGGGCATGTTTAGACCTCCCTGACATTTAGCCTCTGGTTTTGAAGAATCAGAGAGATGATAATGCTCACTGTGTGGTGTTCTTCAGTCTTGTCTAGCCTGGGGTATGGCACACAGCAACTGTCAGTAATAACTGTGATGCTGAGACAGTGGGTTCTCTTGGTCAGAGAGATGTCTCTGAGCAGATAAGCATGATCACTCAATGGCTCCGTGGGGAGGGGTGTAGACACAGCTGCTCAGGTCTTCTTTGTCAGGACCCGAGGGTGATGCAGAGGCTAAGGTCCTGTCCTTCCTTGGACCTTCCTTCTGCCTTCAGAGAAAAGCTGCCATCCACAGCCTGAGTAGCTGCTTTAGTAATTTCCCAGTGCCTCCTTGGGAACGGGAGGGGGGAAAAAGGCTCAGCCAGATGCATGCTTTAAAAATAAACCATGCACGAGAAAGAAGAATAAGATTGTGCGTTTGTTCCCAAGCTGGTCTGAAATATCTGAAATACACAGACTCCAATCTGTCAGGCATCGGCAGGGCTCTTGGGTTTGTTTCAACGTTGGGGTTAGACACAAAGAGCTGGGAATCTGGTCCTTCAAAGCTTCTGCAGCTGCATTTGGGATTGTCACCACAATAGGTGTGTTCCCCCATCAAAAAAGAAAGGCAGGGTAGACTCCCCATGCGGGAATGGGGACTCTCCTTTGGACTCTGCCAGCAAAGCATTTGAAATCCCTCAGGGGAGGCTGGTTCACTCGTTTATGTGATTGGGAAGAGAGGGTTTTCTCTGCAGCCCAGTGAAAAGACGGTTTGAAAAAAAAATCACATAGCGCTTTAGTGGTTTACATCAAACATTCTGGTGCCAGACGGCCCCAGCCGGCCCCAGCCAGAGTGTCGGCTCCACCACTCTGACTGCGTGACCTTGGCCATGGGATCTGGCCTCACTGGACCTCTACCCGCTTCCATGAAGATTAAATGAGCAAATATTTACAGGGCATAACATCAGGCTCATGGTAAGTGCGATGAAAGTGTTTGTAAAATAATAAACAAATAACGTTAAAGTTAAAATGGAAGGTAAGGATTGTGAGCATCTTGGGGTCATTCGCCTGCTCTGTAAGTTCAGTCTTAGAAACTTGGTACTCTGAGTTGCCTGCCCTGTCATGTCCAAGGAGAAGGTACTATAAATTGTTTCTACAGTACAAGCCTTTCTTCCTCTAGGCATTTTCTGTTGATAAAAATGGGAGGGGAGGGTCGAAGGAGGTGTCTCAGCAGGTATAGCTCTTGATATATAATTGTGAGGACGGGAGTCCAAGTGCCCAGCAGTCATCTAAGACTGAATGAAGCAGAACACATCTATAACCCTGGTGTTCTTACTGAAAGATGGGAAGTGGCCATAGAAGAATTCCCAGAAGTCCTGAGTGCGCCCCAAAACAGGGAAAGCAAAGACCAACCCTCATGGTAGTCCTCTGTTGTTCATATATGGCCCATGGCACCCCTGTGCATACACACTCATCCACATGAACAGAGAGAGAGACAGCGAGACAGAGAGACAAAGAAAGGGGAGAGACTTTTGTAAGGTGGGAGAAGGTACTCGTATTGTTAAAATGTATTTTCTTTTTCAACTTCCTCACGGGGTTGTGATCAAGCAAGCTTCATTACTAAGTAAGTATGGGAACCACTAACTCTAAAGAGAATTTTCTTAGTAGGAGTCACAGGGGTTGGCAGCCTGCTTTACTTGGTGCCAGAATTTTTCCTGTCTTCCTCTTATCCCAAAAAGGATGGGCCACAAACCCTCCCCTAAGTGGCCACCCTAACCCTAAGCCACACCCTCGAACGACCTCCTTTAGGACACAAACTCAGAGGCCCCACAGATGCCAGGTACCCCGACTTTGAACACCCAGCCTTACTCAGATAGAGCTTGGGACCCTCACAGTGATATGTAAATAAGATTCAGACCTTCCTGGATAGCTCAGTCACAAGGAGTGATGAGAAGATGCTGATAGGCTTTCAGTCCCAAATACTTCTTCTGGGTGAGGGGGAAAAAGATGTAAATTGGGCCATGGCTGCCAGAGATGGGAAGATCTTTTTTTTTTTTTTTTTTTTTTTTTTGTGTGTGTGTGTGTGTGTGTGTGTGTGTGTGTCTTTGAAGGCCCCATTGGCATCAGGGAAGCACTAGACTCAACAGGAGTACTGGGTTTATTGGAGTCACAAGGCCTGGCTGGTGGCCCTGGATTTGTCTCCTTACTGTGATAGTCCCCTAGCTGTAAAAATGGACCTGTCTCATTATGTATCAAATGGACATAGTCTCATTATGGTAAAATGCCTATAGGGTCAGTGGATGTCGGGAAATTAAAATCCACGTGGGATGACATCACCCAGATGGGACCTAAATGGCCATCAGAGGCTCCTCTTTTCTCCAGCTTGAGAAAGGAGCTCAGACAGGAAGGGAATCTGATCCTAGGACTTCCCCAGTGGGGATGACGGGAACCTCGCATCCTCCCTGCTCTTAGAGAAAAGACAAAGAAGTCCTCGATAGGGGTCACAAGAGGTATGGACTGAGAATGATGGGTTACTTAGGCAAATTCACAGAATCCTGAAATATGACCTATTTTGTACTCACTGTTGTTAGAGAAGCGGAGTCTGTCCATCCATCGGTCCATCCGTCCGTCCATCCGTCCGTCCGTCCATCCATCCATCCATCCATCCATCCATCCATCCGTCCGTCCGTCCGTCCGTCCATCCATCCATCTGTCCATCTGTCCATCCATCCATCCATCCATCCATCCATCCATCCATCCATCCATCCATCCATCCATTGCCTAACAGGCCACTTGCCACATGCCAAGCATGCAGGGATTAAAAGAATTAAGCGAGCCCATTCTGGGTTGGGGTGGGGGGTAGGGTCCACACTGTAGCCGGGAGGGCAGCCCTCCAACGTGTCTCAGAACAGTGGTGTGAAGTGTGTCCGTGGGTGTCCATAGCTTTATTGTGGAGGCTGCAGGCTACAGGCTGCCTGCAACGTGAGACAGTTCAAGTGGGCAGATGATAAAGAGGAAAAGCAAAAGAAAGGTGTTGCAGGAAGCGAAAGGAACCATCAAAAGCAGGCTGATGTCCAGCTATGGGTGGGGCGGGAAGGGTCAGAAGTGGGGACCTGCTGGACTAAGGATCAGAACACAGAGCTCTAAAGTTAGAAATGCCTAGAATTTCTGAGCCAGATACAGCCTGTTGGGGACATTCCAGCCCCCCCCTCCCCAGTTTCACCCCAAACTCTACTTTAGAGGTGATCATCCCTGCAGCCTGCTTCCTTGAGTGTTGGACCAGCATTGAGGTTGATTTCTGCTTCTGTGTGCAATTCTCTCCTAGTCCTCACTGCCTTCCTTGTCCGTTCCTGTCTCTGCATCTGAGCAGAAGAAGCCGAAGGGACCTCTCTGTCCAAAAGAGGAGGACACACCCTGTCTTCGGAATACAACCCACCACCCGGGGGTCAGATAGCTGCACAGTGAGGGCTCAGATGAGATGAAGGCTTCTGGGAGATGTGGTACCTAAGGTGAGTGGCCATCAAGGCTTCCAGTTGGCAGGCAAAGAAAGAGCTGGGACACCTTGTCTCAGATGGAAGCCCATCACAGAGGGTTACAGAGGGCTGCCACAGCCCAGAAAGTGGAAGAATAGACAGGTTGGAGGGCATTCACTAGGGACAAGACCCTAGGGATACAGGTTTTCCCATCTATAGCACTCACACATGGCTTAGGGTGGGCAGGCGAGCTCCTGGGGTGGTAAGGCGGCCATGCACAGAGGTTTAAATCCACAGAGGTTGAAAGTGAAGCTTCCATAGGAAGACACGCTAGTGCCATGAAATCCGACCCCTTCGGCCCTTAGAACAGTAATGGGACCCAGATGTGATGCTCCTCACTTGCTACTGTCTTGCTGCCTGCCCAGTGAACATCTTCGAGAAGCCCTAGGTGAGGACAGTCCTTTGAGTGTCTGGGAAATTACAGGCTGGGCTGTTCCTCAGCCAGGGCACTTGCTTTTTGGCCTTGAGGAGGTGTCTAGCAAATCCTGGCTGAGTTGATAACGCCGGGAGGCTTGAGAACAGAAGACAGCTAGCAACCCTGCCTCGGAGCCAAGTCTGCACGCAGCTTTTGCCTCTATGTGGCCATCTTGCCATTCTTCTCCGCCCCCATGCATATGTTCTGAAAGGGTTCCAGAACCTGGATTCTGCAGACCCAATGCCCTGCCACGGGTCAGCCTCTGGGGCACCTCCCAGCCGCTGCCCTGCTGCCAAACCACAGCAGCAGGCACCTGCCACCGAAGCTGGAAGAGTGACCTGGCCCTGTGCCCAGCCTGCACAGCTGGGGAAAAGCAGCCAGCAGCGTCTTGTCTAACTGTGTGACCTCAAGGCCACAGGAAGTAAATTATTCCCAAATGGTCCCAGCAGGGACCTCTCTAAAGCCCGAGGGATTCAGGAATGGGAGTGTTATCAGAAGAGTCGTCCTGCCTAACTCAGTGCAGGAGCCATGGTGCTCGAGTCTGAGTCCTGTAGGACCCCTGAGCAAGTTAATACACCTGGTATCTTGGTTTCGTCATCCATCGACTGAGGGTGATAACTGTATCTACCTACTAGAGTTGTGCAAACTTGGTTAGTACAAGCAAGGTCTGACACATACAAGCTATCATCGTTGTGGTTCATCTTCGTGTTGCAAGTCTCTAGCCTCTCTGAAAGTCCTGTCTTTAAAGGCTAGCCGGGTAGCGCATGCCTTTTATCCCAGCACTCAGGAGGCAGAGGCAGGCGCGTCTGTCACCCAAAGGGCTCCATTGCGTTCCTTCACTCTAAGGATCAGGAGATGTGATGATCCTGTCTTACTGTGTCACAAGAACTAAACTGACCTGTGCATATAAGGCTTCCCTCAGATTCTGGCCTGAGATGAGCAGTGAGAGATTTCTGTCCATTCTAGACCTGTAGAAATTGGCCTTATTTGGAAGCAGGGTTGCAGCAAGTCCTGTTAGTTAAGCAGGTCTGCCTGCAATAGGCTGAACCCTAAATCTACTCTTAGAACCCTAAATCTTACTCCAGTGCTCTTAGAGAAAGTGGGCAGGAAGTCCGTGGGATGCTGGGGCAGAGTCTGAAATGATGTGTCTGCAAGACAGAGGATGCCAAGGATGTTAACAGAGGCTAAGTTAAGACTTCCAGCCTCTATCCCAGCATGGGGTTTGGTACCCATGGTCTTAAGCTTCTGCTTTGCTGTACTTTGCCCTGGAGGCCACTTTCTACTACCTTTCCTGCTTCCATGAGTCTCCAAATCCAGCCCCTCTGCTCCTGGCTCTCCCTCCACAGCCTGTTCCCACCAGCCCGAGCCTCCTCTTCAGGGAGGTATCTGCCACCATCTTCCACTTGTGCCTCACTGCATCAGAGAAACCCCAACACCCTGGCAACAGGTCCAGACTTAGGGCTCCCTCCTTTCCTGAGACTCTGACACATGGGGACCTGGGCATCCAGCTCTAGGCTGATGTGCCAGATGCAAACATCAGCTGCAACAGAAACTGAATTTGGGTTTCTGTGGATAGCCACTTGGCCAGGCTGAAGCGGGGCAGCAGAGGGAACTAAGTGTGCAGGGAGGGGATCTTAGGGTGAGAGGGCTCAGTGAGGGGTCTCAGCGGCGGGGGGGGGGGGGGGGGCGGGGGGGGGGCGATGAGCCACTGGTTGCAGCTCTGAGACCTCTTAGTGTTTGTCAGTCATGCTTCCTCTCCAGAGTCTTCAAGTCCCCATGCCCAGGGGGTTTCTAAGACCCCGTGGCAGGTGGAAGGAGCAGGCATGAAGAAGTCACCTTCTTTCCCTTTCAGTATGGTGGCAAATGGAGATGACCATGCTCTTTTTGTCTCCATAATGGGAGACTTTGCCCAGACTGAGAATAAAAGGGAAGGGCATATGTAGATGGGGACTGGTGTGCACTGGCAGGTCTGTGTGATGGGGCAGGTGTAGATTGGGGCTGGTGTGCATGGGAGGTCTGTGTGATGGGGCTGGTGTGCATGGGCAGGTCTGTGTGATGGGGCTGGTGTGCATGGCAGGCCCACGTGAGGATGGCTCCCTTCTCTGTACCTGTTGTGGGGGTTGGAGGAAATTTTCCTACTGAAATGGGGCTTTAGAACACATCCCCTGCAAGTTAGGGGGTGTCCTCCTCTTTCTACTCAGTAGTCTCCCTTTTTAGCTCTGTGTTCCCCTAAGATTCCCCTCAGTGCCCCCTGTTTCCTTTAGGAAATTCATATAAGTTCCTAAGACTCTGCCCCAGACCTCAGAACGTGACTGTGTGTAGAGATGACGTCTTTAAAGTAATAGTTCTTCTATGGCTTCCCAACCCACCGTGACAGGTGTGTTTATAAAAAAGTGGACATTTGGACCCAAACATGTTCAGAGCAAAGACACAGTGAGATTGCAACAAAAAAAAGTACGCTCTACCAGCCAGGAGAGAGGTCTCATATGAGCCACTCTGTTCACATCCAGATCTTGGACTTCAAAATCCTCTCGGAGACTGCGGAGTTTCCAGATGAGAATATTTGCTCTTTGAACCATATATTTGGTGCTTCTGGGACATAGAAACTTTAGCTCTCTGTCCTCTCCCTATCTGTCCCTTCCCAATGCCCCATCATGACCACCACCACCACCACCACCACATACACTACCACAGCCACCACCAATTGCTATAGCACCCAGAGCCAGAGACTGTCTCAGGAGCCAACCACTGGGCTCTATACCAAGAGAGCCACTGACTTGTGGTGTAACTTTAATGAACTGACTTCCGCTCTGTGGGATTTATTTCCCCTCAAAAATGGGCAAGGCCTGACCTGGCTTGTATGGTGATTACACCTGACTCAGGTAGGACAACAGTTTGTGAAACGGGCGAAGAATTACGCCACAAAGAGATTGTGTGTCCATAGCTAACGGCATTAAAGGTGTATGTATTTAAACACGTGACCACCAGGTAGAAACACTTGCGTTTAAACAGTGGCAGCAACACCCAGTAACCAGAACCAAGCATTAAGATTCGAGATATTTTAGATTTGGTTCCAACTCTGGACACTCTCCAGGCTTAGGCACCATGACATCCCACTCCTATGCTGTGCCAGTGGGGTGTGGGACTTAATGCCTGTGTGTGATAATGGAGAGCAAAGAGCATGAACTGTCTTCTCTCAGCCAGATATGGTTAGCACACACAACTTCCTTTGGTGACTACCAACAGGGCGAGCTGATACTGTGTCCATTTGACAGTTAACAAAACATAGCTGGCAGGGTAGTGCCTGACAGTCTGGACCGAAATTCACGTCGGTCTAGTTCAAAACCCATTTTTCTTTCACTGCATTATGATCCTGGGCATTGTCTTGAATTCTGGGTGACGCTAGGGCAGAGATTTCTACTAGTGCTACGTGGGTATGGTGGTTTGAATAAAAATGGGCCCCCGGTGGACACACAGGGAGGGGCACTATTAGGAGGTGTGACCTTGTTGGAGGAGGTGTGGTGTTGTTCGAGGAAGTGCGTCACTGGGGGTGGGCTTTGAGGTCTCAGATGCTCAAGTCAGGCCCGGTGCTGTTCACTTCCTGCTGCCTGCTGATTCGGATGTAGAACTCTCAGCTCTTTCTCCAGCATCATATCTGCCTGCACCCTGCCATGCTTCCCACTACATTTCCACCATGATGATAATGGACTAAACCTCTAACACTATAAGCTAGCCCCAATTAAATTTTTTTTCTCTATAAGAGTTTCTGTGGTCATGGTGTCTGTTCACAGTAATAAAAACCCTAATAAAGACAGTCGGGGTGGGAATTATGGGTGCAGAGAAATGCCAGTCTTGTCTGGAGAATACCTTGTTATCATGTAAGTTGGGGTAGTATTCTAGTTTTATTTTCTATTGCTATGATAACATACCCTGACAAGAGCAACTTAGGGGAGATAGGGTTTGTTTTAGCTCATAATTCCAGGTTACAGTTCACTATAGCAGGGAATTTAACACAGCAGAAACATCAAAAAGCTAGTACATCCATAGTCAAGAGCAGAAAGAGACTGAATGCATACATGATGTTACTTGTTCTCAGTCTCACGTTTATATAGTTCGGGACCTCTGCCCTAGGGAATGGTACTCCCCACAGTGAGATTGGTCTTCCCATATCAATCAACTTCATTAAGACAATTCTGCCATAGACATGGTCATTGGTCAACTTGATATAGACAATCTCTCTTTCTGGGTCCTTCTCAGTTGTATTAAGTTGACAATTAAAACTAACTATCCTGGAGATGTATAATTGTGTCATCTGGTATGCAGAAGCCAATGCCCAAACATTCTGTGATACACAGGACAGCACCCATGATAACTGGGGTGGGGTTTGGAAACCCTGTGTTAAAATGGTAGCATAAACATCTGGCTGAGCATTGATTGTGCATGAGGATCATATACACACAATACATACAACCAACCCAGAAAGTGGGCGAAGCAGGGAGCCTAGTTGATTCTAGGAAGATAGTCACACTGAACTACAGCTCCATCAGATGGAGTACCATCACAGGGAAGACCCAAGGTTCATACTGATGATCTCTGGGATACCTCAGGAAGCTCCTCTGGCTTTGTTCTTGGTCACAGAGTATTGACTCTACTTGTCCTCACTAGGATTCCATAAGGAATGGTCTTTAATTCAACCCTGCACTTGGTGATGGAGGTGGAGTTTTTTAACAGCTGCTTTGAAGGTCTGTACATAACTTTGGGGTTTCTCGAAGTTTTAACTTGAGGCTGCGCATTGTAAAATGCCCTGTGGTTTTCTTGCGGTCGCTTCATTTCCTACAAAATGCTACACATGGAATGTTCTTGAGAACGAACACGCAGGAATGAAAACATAGTGACCTTCACTAAATGACTTGCTCTTCTTTCAACCCAGGATTGCCTCTCAGTAACATGAGAGAGGCAGATGAAATGAGCTGTCGAGTCCTTCCCTTGGGGGGCATTTCCTAGCCTTCTTCTCTTCATAAGTTCTGCAAGATTTTATTGAAAAAAAAAGAAGTATAAGAGTCTGTGGCTGTAGGGAATTCTAGCTTTCTAGTGTTCAATCCGAAAATAAACAGGCAGCCAAGTTCAGAAGGCGGCACCTTCCACATGGAGGGCTTGATATCAAAAGCTAGTCTAAGAACAGTGTCAAGGAGCTGAGTGTAGAAATACCAGAGCCCATGGAAATGATTTGTTTTTTAGCAACACAAAAGAGCGCCAAGCATGGTGTGGCAGAGGCTTTGGCAACCTCAAAACATCTGCTCCCTGAGTCAAACTTTGATCTCTGAATTGCCACTCTCATACCCTACCCCAGGGACAATATAAAACAAGTTCCCTGCCTGCTCCAGAAGAGCCTTTAGCACCTTCCAGGAAAGCTAGGTAGAAGGTCCCAGCATAGTGATCAAGCAGTCTGAAAGGTGAAATGACATGGGTCACCCCCTCCACAAGGGGTTAACGCTCCCGCGTATGCAAACCAGAGACTGAGCCAGTCAGAGTCACAGCTTGTCTGGCCTCACACAATTGTCATTTTCAAAAATTTCCACAATAAAGAGAAAGGAAAGGCTTGGGAGAAGGCTCAGTCAGCAAAGTGCTTGTCTTGCAAGCAAGATTTGTAGTTGGTTCCCCAGAATAGGAAGGGAGGGTGGGAGGGAGGGAGGGAGGGAGGGAGGGAAGGAGGGAATGGTACATGTAGGTTATGGGTACAACATCAGTAAGCATTGACCTTGTATCTTTGCCCTGTACCAATTCCTGGCTATGACCCACTTTACTTCATCTTTCCATGACCCTCCTGCCCCCTGATCTCATGCAAACATAGTCCAGAAAGTATCAGTCTTACCCTATTTGGAACAGGTGAGTAAGTAAACAGATGTTTGGCAAGTACCTGGGAAGAAGCAAGGAGAGAGCTTGGGAACAATCACGCAGTAAGTTATTTTTAAACTTTCTTTCTTTCTTCTTGGACTCCCTGGACCAGGGTATCAGGAAGATTTAGGAGAAGAGACAAATGTATACGAAAGCTAACCATTTGACAAAATAGGTCATGTTCTCTGTAGGGACATGCTGGAAAATAGCATGGCTGCACGGATCACTTTTTGATGACTCACGGAAACCCAGTCAGGGGCCTCTCCTGGGTTTAGCTTCTACATGATTTTTGATACTTGGACACATAAATGAGTGTCAGGATGGTCAAATATGAGGGTGATGCGCATTTAGGAGAAATACAACCTCGTGTGACCTGGAAGTCAGAGTCCACAGGCCCTGCCAAGACTAGGAGGAAGCCTCACCTGAGAAAATTCGACAGCGCTGTATGTGAGCCTCAGCTACCCTGCCCTGTCTAAGAGGTGGGGGGAATGAGAGGGAACACAAAGGGCTTCCTGTCAGCCCCTGTAGTTCAGCGGGAATGAAATGACCAAGTCCAGCAAATGCCATGTTGATCAATTGTTAGACACAGAATAAAGGGTGGGTTAGGCAGGTCATCCTTGTGATAAGGGACCCAAAGCTGGAGCTCATTCAGAAAACATGTCCCAACGTACAGCAAAGAATTGCTTCTACCAGAGAAGAGAGGGTGGGATGGGGACTCGGTTGTATAAGTCCTAGAGAAGTAAGAACATGCTGGGTAGCATGATGACTGACACTAGATGAGGTTAGCCCTGTGTAAAGGCAGATTTGAGCAGTGTGAGCCAGACTCTGTGGAATGATAGGCCGTCATGTTAAGTTCCCATTATGGGAGGCCTTACAGGGTAAGCAGAGCAGAAGAACTTCTCAGAGGTGATTTCACTAGTGCATGGAGAAAGTTTAACAGTCAATTTCTTGGTTGCTTCCAGCTTCGAACCCAACACATAGTAGGTAGGCAAAGATAGTTATTAAATATACTTATAAATGATTGAGCGACTCAGTGAGTCCCAGACCAAGTTGGCTGGCAAGCCAAAACCTCCTCTGTTGCCTGGAGTGGTTTTGTCTACCTCTTCACCTCTTGTGGCTACTGTAAGGATCAAATTAAAATAAATTCCATGTTGTGAAGTCCCGATGAATGGATATGGCCGTGCTTTCAAAGCAAAATAGTGCTGCAAAAAGCCCGGCTTGTCTCTCATTCCCAGCCCTGCGTGTACAAGTCTCAGGACGACTATCATTCTATTCATAACAATTCTGACAAGAAAAGGACCCCCAAAGAATTTGGCTCCAGCCCTTTCAAGGAAAAGACATGGAAGTCTTCAAAGGCAGATAAAGTAATTTATATTTATATGGAGTCAGAAAATCCTCTCTCTCTCATTTTTTCTCCTCAGTTCCCACAATTTAGATTGTTAAAAGAACCATATTACAAAACAAACCACTCTAAATAAAGAGAGGAAATCAATCCCAGTTTAGACCTTGTTTAAAGAAATCATTTCAAATCCCACACAAGAAAAACATACACAGGCCCCGATAAACTCCCTAGAAGCCAGCGTGCCCAGGAGGAGCATGGGGCCAGAGGGACAGGACGTAAACACAACTGTGCTGAGTGGAAATTCACAACCAGCTCCTGATGCCTTGGGTGGGAAGAGGGCAACCTAGCAGGAGTGCTCCAGCCTTGTCTGGGCTGCATGGGCATCCGGGGTTGGTGAGGCCAACAAAGAAGGAGAAGGCTGTGGAGATTCCGTGAGTTGGCAGCAAGAATCAGGGTCCAGGATTAGTAAAATGGAGGTCAAAATGCATGGCTTAGAAGCCTTGAGGGAGACTTGGCAATCTTCAGGAAACACACACACACACACACACACACACACACACACACACACACACACATACACAGAGTCAGTGGTGGAAACAGGAATAGAGACCTGAGGTCATGTTCCTGCTCCTACCTGGGTGGGACCTTGGTTTGTCCACTTGCCACACAATTGAGGTTCTCATCCTTTGGGCAGAAGCCTACCCAATCCTTCCATGTCAATGAGCACTCCCACTAGGAGCCACAGAAACTCTCACCAAATGAGTTAAATCAAAAGGGATTTGGTCAGAAGGATACCAGGAGCTTAGGACATAAGGACAGCAGCTGGGGAAGGAAGAGTGTCCAGGATTGGGAAGTGGGAGACAAGACGCACAGCAGCTTGTGCTTGCCTGGCCCTTCCAACATTGCTAACCAGGATCTGCAACCTGCCTGTATTCACAACTCACTCAAGGGCCAGTCAGGCTCCAAGTCCTTGGAGATATGGCCAGACTCTGTTCCCTGCTGTGTCGTGGCATCAGGAAAGGCCAGCTGGTGTTCATCTATGGGCTTTGACCTGAATTTCCAACAAGACCACACACTCTGGGAATCACCGTTCTCTCACAGAAAATAGGTATTGTCAGGGAAGGGTGTTAGAGGTGGACAGGCATCAGATGGTCATCAGATACTGCCCTTTAAGGAATCCTCAAATAATCCATTCAGTCATTCAATATCTTGTTAATCAAGTGAACCAATAAGGAAGACAGCTGTCCAATAGAAAGAATAAATTTTGAGTTGGGCATGTGGGCACATGCCTTTCTTTAATCCCTCCATTTGGAAGGCAGAGGTAGAATGGATCTCTGTGAGTTTAAGGCCAGCCTGGTCTACAAAGTGAGTTCAAGGACATCTAGGGGTAGGTTGTGAGACCCCCTTCTCTATATAAATGACTAGTAGATTTCCCTCTTTTAGGTTATTACTCTATGAAATAATTTGTGAAAGTGTGTCATTTTATTATTTATTTTAAATTTGCTAAGTTTTGTTTGTTTGTTTAGTTTTGTCCTCTGCCTTTGCCTCCTGAGTACGTAAGTATGGTGAGTTTGTGTGGCAGCAAGCATACCTGAAAGGTAAATAATGGATTTTCCACTAGGCACCTTGGTGTGGCATGTGTGGCATGTGGCACAGAAATGGAGCTCAGTCAAATGTCGCGCGCATGCATGCATGTGTGTGTGTGTGTGTGTGTGTGTGTGTGTGTGTGTGTGTGTGTGTATGTTGCATATGATGTATGTATGTGGATGCCATGCATGCTATGGTACATGTGTGGGGATCAAAGAACAATGTTGGGTGTCAGTCTTCACCTTGTTGGGGACAAGACCTTTTTGTCGGTCACCACTGAATATCCCAGGCTAGCTAACATGAGCTTCCAGGGACTGTTCAGTCTCAGCCTCTAGCCTCGCCACGGGAACACTGACTTTACACACACATGCCCCTACATGCAGCTTTATGTGGGTTGGGGAGATCTGAATGCAGAGCTTCACACATATACGGCAAATGCTTTACCCACTGAGCCTTCCCCTCGGGCTCTCAAGTGGCTTTTCTTACCCAGAAAACACAACCATATCCTGTTTCCCATCTACTCATCTGGCAAGGATTTAAAGCTCCTATAACATCAAGTGTTGGTGAAGACCTGGAACGAGGAGAACTCGGTTAGAATCCTGCAAATGCATGCAACCACTCTGAAGAACAAGTGGCCAATATCTAACAACGTTGAAAATGGATCCAGTCTACGAGCCAGATGTCCCATTCCAGAAATACATGTATATATTTAGAGGTCTAGTGAATACACGGAAGCCCACGCAGAGGCACGAGTGACTCACAGACAGCTTAGAGGCCTCTGTGTATCCTTGCAAGATCCTCTGCAAAGGCATCCAGTTGCACAAATAGTCACAGAGAAGCAGAGACATTTATTTCCTAGGGGTTTTTTTGGGGGGGGGGCAGGGGAGCTAAAATGGAACACATCTGTCCTTTTCAGATTTTTTTCATGACTTTAGAAAATGCTCTGGCTCTGTCTAACACATTGGGACATTTTCTATTGTTACTGTTACTGTGTGTGTGTGTGTGTGTGTGTGTGTGTGTGTGTGTGTGTGTGGTGACAGGGGGGAAGGGATGATGCGAGTATTCATTCACATGTGTGTGGAGGTCACAAGTCAACTTTGGATGTCATACCTCAGAAGGTATCACTCCTAGGAGCAATTTTGTTTGATTATTTTATGTTACGTGCGTTGCTTTACCTGGGTGGATGTCTGTGGTACCATGTGTGCGCCTGGTGACGATGGGGGTCAGAAACGGGCATAGGACCCCCCTGGAACTGGAGTGACAGATAGTCGTGAGCCTCCATGTTGGCACTTTGAACCAAACCTGGGCCCTCTTTCATAGCTGTGCCATCTCTCCAGCTCCTCCATTTTGTTGTTGTTTTGAAACAGGGTCTCACCATGTAGCCTTGGATTGTCCGGAGCTTGTTACATAGGTGAGGCTGGCCTCAAACTCAGAGAGATCTGGCTGCATTTGTGAAGTGCTGGGATTGCAGACACACGCCCGATGGCCAGCCCTGTTTTACCGTTTGGTTGGTTTGTTTTGGTGGGTTTGGTTCTTTTAGCGGTGGGGCAGGGTCTCTTTCAGGGACCTGGAGTATGCCAATAAGGTTAAGCTGGGTGAGCAGGGCACTCCAAGAATCCTCCCATTTCTGCCTCCCCTGCACTGGAATTACGAGCACACACGTAATTTTTACACACGTTCTGGAGGTGCAACTCGGGTCCCTTGGGTGTATGTAGCAAGCACTTTACTCATTAAGCTATCTCTGTGACACCCCTCTATTCATAATCTAAAGGTGAAGGTTATCAGTAAGAGATGACCAGTTCTTGACATGTTACAGATAAGGATGGGGTAAAACACAGGTGTTTGTAGATGTAACCATCTTGTTAAATAAGAAACACAGAGCCAGATGCAGAGTTAAAAGCCCAAGAGGTCAGAACAGTAGCTAAGAGCTGATATTAAAACCCTTTCTTACCCTTCCTGCCTCTGCCGTCCTTCCCCTCAGAAAGAGACCTACTTACTATGTATCTGTCTTTTTATTGACTTTCTGTTCTGCCTTCTCATTGGTTGTAAACCCAACCACATGACCTCCTCATCACTGCCTGTCTATACAGATCTCCAGGTCTCTATGGTTGGTATGGAGATTAAAGGCGTGTGTCGCCATGCTGGCTGTATCCTTGAACGCACAGAGATCTGCCTGTCATGTGATCAGGATTAAAGGTGTGTGCCACCACTGCCCAGCTTCTGCTATGGCTTGCTATTAGCTCTGACCCCCAGACAATTTATTTATTAACATACAAATAAAATCACATTTCAGTACAAATAAAATATCACCATCGGTGTTGAGATGTGGACTCTGAACAGGCTGGGGGACTACTTCCATCACCATGACCAGCTGTCTGTCCCAGCTCCTCCTGCCAGTGGGAGAGGAAGAGGGTAACACTGTACAAGATTTGTGGCAACACATCTTCACACCCTTTTAACTGGTTTTCAGGGCTCCCCACCACAGCCCATGAGTCTGTACAACTCCAGGACTGTGGTAGTTAGGGTTTCTCTTGCTGTGAGGAGACACCAGGACCACAGCAACTGTTGCAAAGGAAAACGTCTAACTGGAGCTGGCTTACAGTTCAGAAGTTTAGTCCATTGTCGTCATGGCAGGAAGCATGGCGACATGCAAGCAGACCTGGTGCTAGAGAGGAGCTGAGAGTTCTACATCCAGTTTCAAGGGCAGCAGGAAGAGAGAGTGAGCCACTGGGTCTGGCTTGAGCTTCTGAAACCTCAAAGTCCTCCCCCAGTGACAACCTTCCTCTACCTGTTCCAACAAGGTCATACCTAATAGTGCCACTCCCTATGAGCCTGTGGGGGCCAGTTCACTCAAACTATCACAAATACACATGTCATAATTCATAGTGCACTCTAAGCCACTCGGATAGGTCTATGTGGTATGCACGTCACACACTGGGTCAATTTTACAAAAATGAGCTGAGGGTGACTTCAGTGTGAGAAAAGTTCCTTCCATTAAAGTGACCATGGGTCTGGCCAGTAGGTGGGTCATTTGTGGTGCATGTAATAGACAGTTGGTAGGCTGTGTCCCTCTTATAGAGGAAGTCTCATTTATTCCATGAAGTTAAAATGTTCCTGGAGATGCTGGAGGAGGTGTGCATGCATGAAGCAGAACAATGGCTATAGATATTCAAAGGCTGTGTCTCTGTCCCGGCTTAAATCTCCTACTCATTCTCACTGTCTTTGGATAAAGGTTCTAGCTTACTTCCAGACCAAATGCCCATTAGATGTCCTAAACTTCTGAGCTTTGGGATGGATGGAGGGGATTGAGAGAGATTGCATATACTCCTGAGCATTATGTAGTCCAACTACAGAAGAGGCAGAGTGGAAGCATATACTACAATACCTACTACCTGCTGAGTCTGCATTTATAGCATCATCAATGTGCCCCTTCCGTTTCACCGCCTTGTATCATGAATCATCCCTTATCCTCACACCTTGTGCTGGGCTTCCCATCTCAACACTTCCTTCCCGTGCATCTGCCACAGACTTCCAGATGTGGGAATTCTAGAAAGCCATCTTGTCTGTAGGAGAGGAATACAAGATCTTAAGCGTCCCCATACTCTTTCCCTCTGTGGCACCACCGATGCCATTTCCTGTTCTTTCCTTCAGTTATGTTTTTTACTGAGCTAACTGAGACTAGGTTTTGCATGCGCTGTATCATCAGACTGCAAGGCTTTTCCTGCCTTAGAATCCTCCTGTAGCATGATACTCATGGAAATTGCTCAAGACCTACTCTCCCCATGGTGCCTCCATGAGCCTGTGTCTGTGAGGATCGCCTGTGGTCCCTGTGTGTAGCTACCATGTCAGTGGCCCTGCATGACTTACACTCTGCCTCTTCTGCTGGACTGTATGATGTCCTAGAATCTGTCCATTGTCTCTCAGTCCCCATAGAGCTCAGGAAATACTTGCTGGAAGTCTTCTCCACAAATATAGGAAGCAGGGGCTGGAGAGATGGCTCAGAGGTTGAGAGCCCTGGCTGCTCTTCCAGAGGTCCTGAGTTCAATTCCCAGCAACCACATGGTGGCTCACAACCATCTGTAATATGATCTGGTGCCCTCTTCTGGCATGCAGACAGAACACTGTGTACATAATAAAGAGATAAATCTTTAAAAAAAATATAGGAAGCAAATGTCATAGTTTGATGACTGGCTAACATTGCTCCTGAGGTCAGCAGATGATGTAGGAGAGCCCAGAATAATGGCCCTTCACCAAAATCCCATAGGAGATAAATGGAAATGTGTACAGACTCTCTAAAAAAGAATCAATCTAGCCATGTAACTATCATTTCTGCTTCGCTGGAGAACCCTGGCCAACACACCAGGGACAACAGATCCACCTGTGCTTCTGCTGTGCTGAGCCCTGTAATGGTGGAATTAGTGGTGTAATGTTAAGAGCTCTATAGGGATGTTTTCGTTATCCTTCTGCAGGAGTGAACGCACACTGGAGAAGCACAGGATCTTCACGTCAGCAGGGAGGGGAGGGGAGCATACAGACTCGGCTCTCACCATCTGAACCCATCACTGACTATCAGCAATGCCTCGAGAAAGCCACTTCACATCTCCGGCCTCCGTGGAGCCTGGTGACCTACCCTTCCCAAATCCTTTCTCACAGTCTTTCAGGTCCATCCCTTCAAGGGGTGGCCTCTTTGCACCTCCACACTGAGCTACTTGCTTAGTATTAATACACAGCACCAAGTGTCCCCTAGAGCCCTTCCATCTGCCACCACTCACTTACCTCTTGTGAGTGCAAGGACTTCTCTGACCTGCGGTTTTGAAAGCTCTGCTTCCTGTTAGCCTGTCCCTCTGTACCCCCAAACTGTCTTAGTTTGCTTTCTATTGCTGGGATAAACACCGTGACCAAAAGCAAGTTGGGAAGGCAAGGGTTAATTTGGCTTACATGTTGCAGTCCTTCGGGCAGGAACCAGAAGCTGAGACCATGGAGGAATGCTGCTTACTTCCTGCTCCTCGTGGTTTTCTCGCTTTGCTTTCTTAAACAACCCAGGACCAATTGCTCAGGGGCAGCATCACCTATAGAGGGCTGGGTCCTCCCACATTCATGATTAATCAAGCCATGCCTCACAGATGTATCCACAGTCCAGTCGGATGGAGGCAATGCCTCAACTGACCTTCCTCCTCAGGTGACTCTAGTTGGTGTCAAGTTGACAAAGACTCACCAGCACAACAGGGACATTTGACCCTGGGCCCCTTGGTCATGAGCCTCAGGAATGAGTCGGTCCCTATGGCCTGTTGCCCAGGTCTCTTATAACTCCTCCAGGTTTCCATGGAGACACTCTTCTAGGATGAAGAATTGATGCTAGAAAATGACTCTTTTTCAAATGGCCCATCGTACCTTTTTGCTGACCTCATCTACACATTCCCGAAGACCCTGTCCCACTGTCCTATGTTACAGGTGAATAAGCCGAAGTCCAGGGAGTCACACAGGAAGACACTGGTCTTGCAAAGACCAGAATCCTGGTTCCCTGACTCTCTAGGCTATCTCCTCTGTCTCCTTGACTAGGGTGGGCGTGGGATGGAGGGATGCGGTGGGCGGGGGAACTAAAGAAAAGGAAGACAAGGACACTTTTATAGAGACTCTCAGCATTAACACACTTCTTCCCCACAGAAAGTTAAACGAGGACAACCATGCCTTGCCTGCTTCCCTCCCAGAGGTGTTTTGAGGATCTGCAGAGATAATGCATGTGACAGCTCTTTGAAAAAGCATAAAGTGCTGTAGAAACACCAGAGTCTATTATAGCCAAGCCTCTCTTAAGTCACGAAAACGTGGCATTGGAACAGAGGGGGGGGGAGGGGTTGCTATTTAAATGCAGAAAAGAATGAAGCAGATCCCATCCTGAGAGAAGCATCTAACACCTTGAACATAAGGAAATCCTTCCCCAACAGAGCCAGCTCCAAGCTAAACAGGGGAGAATTGTTTGTAAGAAGCGCTCACTTCCTCTCTCCCCCCCCCCCCCCCCCATTTGCAGAGTATTTAACGGGGCACTAATTTCACTTTATAAATGGAAACTGAATCACTGCATTCCAGGCTGGAAAATGATTGGAAATGAGAGTATGTCTGAGGTCAAGACCTAGCCACTTCCTCTCTGGACAGGAAGTAGACTCTCCAAATGGTTCTTGCAGGACCTCTTATGATAAAAGGCCTGCTTTGGCCCTGAGCTGAGAGAGCTGTACGGTGTTTTCAAATAGCACTTTAAAGCAGCGAGAGGGAAATGAAAAACCCGGATGTCCCTCTCTAAACAGGGATGTCAGCTCAGGAAGGAGGGGTCGTGCAGCTGTCTTTTTGCAGGGGGTTGTCGACAGCATGAGAATTGTTTAAAATCTGTTATAAACACAGGCATAGAGTTATGGTGAGTCAGGGAGCGGTACGAAGTCTCTGCAAGTATGCACAGGGTCTCCCAGGGCATCCAGGCCCTGCTTCACACAGCTGGCTATTCCATAACTCTAAAGATACCAGAAATTTGGGCATAGGGAGGACACAGCTAATTTGTCCCAGCTCCACATTGGACATAGTGACATCAGGAAGGCTGTGGAGCAGAATCTGAAGTTAAAGAGAAACATTTGGCGGCTTCTATCACATGAACCAAAGAATAGGGGAAAAAGCATGGGGAGGATTCCTGGAAGCTCACTGGATAGGATTCCAGAAGGCTTCAAGAGAAGAAAGCTTAAGGAGCCTGGAGAAGGACATTGTGGGATCAAGAATGGGAGACACAAGGCTTGTCAGATAGCAAACTGGCATGGGTGCAGTCAGGAGACTCCTGTGGACCAGGTGTGGAAAATCTCTGATCAAGTCACCAAGGCGCATGGAAACTCTGCTTCCATACCTACAGCCTGGGCATAGGACTCTTGAATTGCTGGAGGTGCTGTTAGAATCAAAGGTCATATAAATCTGCATTGGCTTAGAAAGCTCAATTTGTGCACTAAAACATGTATGGAACAAGTCCAAAAGGTTGAGCAGCCTGTCTTGAAGAAATCTAGATCTTAATAAGAAAGAGAGCTGAGATACTATTTTTTTTTCTCACCCTAAGGGTAGAGAACACACACTATAAAGCCCATACAGAATGAATCGCCAAAGGCAGCCACTGTTAACATGGTGGCATTTTCTTCTTGTTTTCAACTTAATTTTTAATACTTACCACACTTTGCATTTTTGTGGCTGCAGAATAAGTTCCCATGCATTGGGTGACTTAAAGCAGTACCCATTAATTGTCTCATCATCTGGTCAGGTCTGAGTCCAGAAGGGCCCACCTAGGTTATCTGCCTAAAGTCTACAGGCGGAAATCAAGGTGTCGGACATCTGGGCTTCTCTAGAGGTCAGGGAAATGTCCTTCCAGGTTAGCTTGGGGCTAATGGCTGAATTCTGTTCTCTTTCTTGAAGCTGTAGGATTAGGGTCTTTCCTGGCCAGTTTTCTTATCTTCTAGAAGCTTCTCTACCTCAGAGTGCTTCCTCCTTCAAGCCATCTAGGCAGAGTCAAGTTATCCTTGTGCTCTGCCTTTTGTTGACTCTGTGAGCAGCTAGAGAGATTCTAACTGGTCCAGATGACTAGGCCAGCATGAACAGTCAGTCTCTCTTTTGTTGTTTGCGTTAGGTACTTTTCTCATTATGCCGTGAAAGAAACAACCTGAGGAAGGAAGCATTTATATATATATATATATATTTGCCTCATGGTGTAAAACAAAATACAATCCATTATGGTGGGCAAGGCGTGACAGCGGGAACCTCAGACAACTGGTCAGACCGAAGGTAGGAAGCAGAGAGTGAACAGGAAGTAGGGCCAGGCTATCAAACCGTGAAGCCCACCCACCCTCCCCGTACCTCACTTCCCCCAGCAAGGCTCCCCTTCTTAAAGGCTATGCAACCCAACTTTCTCAAAGTAGACCACCAACTGGGGTCCAAGTGTACCATCACATGAGCCTGTGGAAGACATTTAACTTTCAGACCATATGGCTATATGGTGTAATCTCAGGAGTAACACCAGGTTAAAGGTCATGGGAGGCCCTTTTGAAGTTATGTCTGACACATTACATATTCGATTCTATTTCCTAGTATCAGGATGAGGAAAACACCATTGTCATGTTCCTCGTTAATTCCAAGAAATTGTTGGGCGTGCAGGGGGCGGGGGGGGGAGAATATGTTTAATTGGTTAGCTCTGATTATTAACAGTACTATTATTATTAATAATAATA
This sequence comes from Onychomys torridus, assembly GCF_903995425.1. NCBI lineage: Eukaryota > Metazoa > Chordata > Mammalia > Rodentia > Cricetidae > Onychomys > Onychomys torridus. The sequence continues at coordinate 43,133,721 of NC_050463.1, forward strand.
GTCCATTATTAACTATTTTTTATATAGCCCCTGCTTACAAACGTTTTATCTATTAGTGGCATTACAGTGCCTAATGTGTCAATGTAACTGGTCTAGGGAAGGCTGGTAACTGAAGGAACATTTGTGTCTAGGAACACAGAAGAGTCTGGCATTGGCATTGGCAGATAGAATAGAGACGGCCTGCGCTCACTGATATGGGTGGACACCATCCAATCTACTGAGGACCCAGGTAGATGAGTAAGGCCGGAGAAAGATTGAGGTGAGACACCCATCTTCTCTTGCCTTCGGATGTCAGATCCTCTGGGCCTTCACCAGTGTTCTCACCAGTTCCCAGGTCTTCAGACTCAGATTGGATCATTTCACTGGGTTTGCGACTTCTCTGGCTGACAGCCAGCAGGTGGTAGAACAAGCCAATTCTGGGAGTGTTTGTGCCTGTGGGTGTGTATAAAGTTTGTGTATATTGTCATTCATTTACCCTGCAAACAAACACTAAAGCACACCCATTCACTCCAGGGAATCACACTGTGGGTCGTATAGTCACACAGATTGCTTACTCCAAATTGGGAATGTTGGGGGATAGGAAACCAGTCAGCCACCATGGAAACAAATTGGGACCCTAGAGGAAATCAAGTGAGAGAAACATTAGTCAACTCATTTAGTTACTAAGAGCTTCTTGCATTCAATGCTTCGAGCTCCAGCAACAACTGCTAAGCACCTGTGGTGTATTTGGCATTGTGCTAGGGGCCGGGGATGCAGTCTTCCCCTGGTTGTGAAGGAACTCACAGTCTAATAGGTAAAATGGACATGACATAAGCTGAGAGCCCAGCTTCACGTCCTCCAGGGGCCGTTATATAGATTCAGAGCAGATGAAAGAGGAGGCAGCCTTGTCTTCCTGGGGCATTGGAGGAACAGTGGCAAGATCAGAAAAGTCTACTGGATTTTTCCATATTTTAAATTTTATTTATTTTATTTAGGGGGAGGGTTGGCCCATGCATGCCACAGTGCATATGTGCAATCAGTAGACAATTTAAAGGAGTCAGTTTCCTCCTTCTACCATGTAGGTCTAGAGGACTAGACTCATGTCATCTGGCTTAGCAGCAGGTGCCTTGACACACTAAGCCTTTGTGCTGTCCTGAAAAATCTTAAGTGGAAAGTATTATGGCTTAGTTATGTCTCTTCTCCCCACCCTCAAAACTTCAGAATATGACCTAATTAGGAGATCAAGTCTTTATGGGGAGACTCCAGATTTTTTTTTTTAAAAAAGGTCATTGGAATGGGCCCTAATCAAATAAAACGGGTGTTTTTAACAAAGGGTGGGCATGTGTATACACATATACACAAGAGACCATAATTCGCACTACAATGATATATGTAATATCCAGAGGCATTCTCCTACAGATGAGGAATCAAAGCCTGCCAACAATCACTAGAAGCTAAGATAGGGACCTGGGACAGTTCAACCCCAAAGTCTTCAGGAAGACCATGTCCCTTCTCACAACCTGGCCTTGGACTTGTGGTCTTTGGCACCATGAGACAATATGTTTCTGTTTTTTAAGATGTTTTGTTCATGTTCTTTGCAAAGCCATGTTAGTAAAGAAACCCAGTAAGTGGCCACATGGGAAGCCTATTGTAGGACACACTGTGTATAAAGAGTGCTGTCTGGTTTGGGATACAGTGGCCTCCCTTTACCTGGAAGGTGACAGACCCTCCTGGAAAGGCCTTAGGCAGTTTCAAGGCATGGTCCCATTTCCCTGGTGTCTGGGTGGAAGGCACAGTAAACAGAAGCAAGGTAGTGAAGTTCATTAGGACTGTTGGGAATACCAAGGCAATAATGGCCAGGCTGTGATCCAGATCAATAATAAAGAGATCCAACTGAGCTGTAAAGGAGGAGGGGAAGCCACAGGGCTTGGTCACCAATGGTGTTTGACAAGGAGGGGGATATTTAAGATGAGCCTCAGACTTCCATTTGCAGCTTGTAACAAGAAGCCATTTCTCCAACCCAGAAAAATGCAGCCTTTGGCCAAGATGAGTTGGCAGGCAGTTAATTCCTCCTCTTGGCAGGAGAGGCAGAAGCATCATTTACTGTGATGAGGGTTGGCTTGTCCATTTCAGGTCACCTACTCTGATAACAGCAGTTGTCATCCCTGTCCAGAAAGGAGATGGGATCACTATGACTGTCATATGACACCCCCAGCCCCCCACCCCACCCCCCAGCTCAGTGTTTCCATGGTCACAGTCTTGGGAATGGCCAGGAAGTTCCAACAGGAAACTCCCTTTTGGAAGTGTTTTGTTTTCATTAGAGTGTGTTTATTCCCTTCCAAGGATGCTCTCCAAAATGGGGCTGAGCCTGGAGCTTGCCCCTGATACCCACTCCAGGAGGGGTACCTCAGCCACCTCCCAGACTGATTTTAGGGAACTGCTGAGTCTGGCTGGGCTCTCCAAGAGCAAGTTAGGGGCCCAGAGCCACCTCAAGACTGGCAACTGGAAAGGGACTGAGCTGATTGGTTCCTGTCCACTTGACTCAAACCTACATCTACTGGGAAGAGGAAATTTTAATTGAGAAAATACCTCCATAGGATTAGCCTGTAGGTAAGGCAAGTCTGTAGGGTGTTGTCCTGATTAATAATTGATGTGGGAGGGCCCACCTCACTGTGGATTGGGTAGTGCCACCCCTGGGTGGGTGGTCCTGGGGAGGATAAGAAAGCAGGTTGAGCAAGCTAAGAGGAGCAAGTCACTAGGCAGTACTACTCTGTATCAGCTCCCACCTCCATGCATGGTGATATTTTATTTGTACTCTAATAAATAAATCTTACTTGGAGATCAGAGGACAAAGCCAGCCACTATATTAAACATAGAGGTCAGGCAGTGGTAGCATACATTTTTAATCCTAGCATTCCAGAGGCAGAGATTCATCTGGATCTCTGTAAATTCAAGGCCACCCTGGAAACAGAGCTAGACATGGTAGGACACACCTTTATTCCCAGCATTAGTTAACCATAGAGGTCTGGAGGTCTGTACAGACAGATAGGAAGTGATAGAACTGGGCAGAGAGAGGAAGTGAGATGGCAGGGCACAGAAAGGATATAGGCGTGAGTCTACAGGAAATGACTCTCTCTCTGGAGGCTGAGGAGTTGGTGAGGTGAGGTTGGCTGTGGCTTGTCCTAATCCTCTGATCTCAGTTTTCACTCCTAATATTGAGCTCCAGGTTTTTTTTATTACTAAAAACATTTAGCAATTCATCTTACATCCATGTTCTGCTCTGAGTTCTTGCTATGACTTCCCTGAATGATGAACTACATGCTGTAAGATAAACTAAGTCCCTCCTCCTTCCCCAAGTTGCTTGTGGTCATAGTATTTTATCACAGCAGTAGAAACCCTAACTAAGACAGGGGACCTTGGTAAGATGGGAGAGCCACTTAGAGAGGCAGTGGATACTTTTCAGTTGAACTAGGGATTCCAGAGGCCTTGCAGAGCCTTGCTGTAATCACCACAGGCCTGTGATGACAGCAGAGACCTAGGAGAAGATGAGGAGTCCACTTTAGGCCTTTGTGTAGAAGTGTGCTGCTCAAGTTCCTCCTGTACCAGCTCCATCTTGGTTTCCAGGCACAAGGGTGGCCCCACCCAGGAGCAGAAAAGGACCCACACCGCAAGATCATATTCCCACCACTCCCCACAACTATGACCTACCTTTCTGCCCTGGCCAAAACCAAAGACTACCAGCCACTACCAGCCTCCTCCACTGCCTCCTCCATCTCCTCTGAGCACCATAGCAGAGCTTCCCAGAGCCCCAGTTCAGTATCAACCCTCAGACATCCATGTACAGAGACCCCATGAGAGACTTTGGAAGGGGCAGCTGCTGTTAGCTCCTCCTAGACAGAAATGAACATCTCAAACATGAGACCTGAAGGCCTCTATAAATTAAGCTTCTCAGGTAAGTGAGTCCCAGGCACAGCCTCTGCTTCTAGCAGGAAGACATGGCTTGGAAAATCCGGTATGTGTGCCCATTACCATTCTCAAGGCATCTGGGATTCCCAGCTGCTCTGCACAGGGCACCCAGCCTCTGACAGGACCAGATTCACAACCAGCATCCCAAGCTGATAAGACCCTTTGGTCAGGGACACTACTTAGTTTGCCACCTTGCTGGACTGGGTTGCTATAGGGATTGAAGGCAATTTCCGACCATTGCTCAGGGTTTCAAACAGGCTAGGAGACAGTGATGTGTCAAGGCCTTACAGAAGATTTCTCATGGCGCCTGCCTCACCCATGGCCTTGCAGTTTTCCAAGCCCTAGGTGACTGTCCATTTTGTTTTATTTTTTTCAGGTGTGGTGGGGAACTGGCTGACCCTGGGATGGAGGAAGCTGGCTGCCCCTCAGATTCAACAAGGATGGCAGATGCCCAAGATGTCAGAATGGGACTGCATGGTCCCCAAAGCAGACAGGCCTGAGCACAGCCGTTCTTGCAGGCAGCACAAGTACTAGAAAGACACACAGCATGTAATACATTAAAGATTTTTCTGCCAGAGTCTCAAGGCAATTCGGAGCAGTTGAGACAGAATGATCATCCCCATATTTGGGAGATTGAAGTATAGTGGAAACAGTGATCAGAGAGCCAGTGCAGAACTGGACTTTCATTCATGTCTTCCTGGGAATGTCTATGGAGTCCCATTCAGGAATACCATAGAGACAATGGTTGTATAGAGGAGAAAACACAATCTTGTTGTTAAAATTGTTGTTGTTTTTGAAAATGTCTTCATCAGGGTTTCTATTACTGTGATAAAACACCATGATCACAAGCAACTTGGGGAGAAATGTTTTTATTTTATCTTATAGTTTGTAGTCCATCATCTAGGAAAGTCAGAGAAAGCCTCAAGGCAGGAACCCAGATGCAGGAACTGATGCAGAGGCCACAGAAAAACATTACTGGCTTCATCTTTGTGACTTGCTCAGTGCTTATCCTCCCTAGGACCACCTGCCCTGGGGTGGCACCACCCACAACGAACTGGGTTCCCTGACTCAATCACTAATTCAGAAAATGTCCCACAGGCTTGCTATAGGTCAATCATATGGAGCCATTTTCTCAATTGTAGTGCCCTCTTCTCAGATAACTCTAGCTGATGTCAAGTTGAAGAAGAAGGAGGAGGAGGAGGAGGAGAAGGAGGAGAAAAGCTGGGGTTGGGGATTTAGCTCAGTAGTAGAGCACTTGCCTAGCAAGCCCAAGGCCCTGGGTTATATCCTCAGCTCAAAAAAAAAATAAAATAAATAAATAAATAAATAAATAAATAAATAAATAAATAAATAAAAGCAACCAACCAACCAGGAGAGAGAGGGAGAAAGATCAGAAAACATCTATTTTCTTTGGCTGCATGGATAGTTACATCAATAGCTAAGTAAATGCTTAGTTGAATAGAGTCCATTAAAAAGGAGTTAATGTCAGTGACTTTACTGATCAACTTAGCTCTGTCCAGTGTTGTTTCTTGCTTTATAGTCTTCAAACCTCTCATCCCTTGAGCCATTTGATTCAATTCAGTCCAATATAGGCTTCTATGCTAACAGCTACAGAAAGAGTTGAATAAAATTCTTCACCAGCTCTCCAGATCCAGTGAGGCTAGGAGGGGAGATAAGTCCTGAACCATCTTAAGCAATGTTTTACTGAAGCCTTCCACCCTTGGGCCTTTGGACTCTACCTCCTGTTTCTCTGGTGACCTTAGAAATGTAAACACCAACTTCTGCCTTCAAATAGAATTTAAATCACCATATGAACATGTGGAGGGATCTGGCACCTAGTGGAGGCCTAATGGAGCAAAGTTGCTTCCTCTTGTTAACAAGAATAGAATCTAAGTTCTAACTCTGATCATGAATAAAGACTGGATATTCCAAGATACCATGGAAATGTTAATCCAGCTCAACCAGTCAATCACCTGGCAAGGAGATCACACCTCAGGAAGGCTGATTCACCTTACACCATGCTAAAGAATGGGAGGAATAATTATCCCTTTACTGATAATTGTACTTTCGCTTCCCAGAAACTCTGCCCTGGGTGCGGTCTCTTCTGGAGCCACAGCCCATGCAGCTATGTTAATCCTACCATTTTTTTTTCTAGCCCAGGAAATAATAACTGTTCCTTTTTCTTCTCTCTCTTTTTCTTTCAGAGACAGCTCATAGCCTGGGTATGTTTTCCTGTATGTTCTCACTCTCCCCCCCACCCCCAGGCTACCTTTTCCATCACGAAACTGTTCATAAATGGCACGGCTTTCTCTCTCTTCCTTGCTTCTCTCCTCCAACCTGGGCAGCCACTGATATTTACAGCTTGCCTGCCCTAGGATGTTCCTTTTTTTAAAAAAAAAAAAAAAATTATTTATTTATTTATTATGTATACAGAAGAGAGCACCAGATCTCATTACAGATGGTTGTGAGCCACCATGTGGGTGCTGGGAATTGAACTCAGGACCTCTGGAAGAACAGCCAGTGTTCTTAACCTCTGAGCCATCTCTCCAGCCCAGGATGTTCCTTGTAAAGTCTAATAAAGTTGCTCAGGTGCTTCCTTCTGAGACAAAGAACTGAAAAGGGAATTTAGCTTTCCTAGTAACATCTGGGACCCTGGGTGAGACTCCCCAAAAGTTCCAGTGACACAATCCATATTGATACACAGCTGGGGCTGTGAGTGTGTACAGGGGGAAGTGATCACTTTTTACACAGTAACTTGCAGGGAAGGCTTCCAAAGGAAGCAACAACTGTGCTGGTTTTGAGGTACAAGTTCACCAGATAGATAAGGAAATAATCCTTTTGTTGTTGATGATGATGGGAATAACCTGGGCAAAGACCCAGAATAAATACAATCTTTATCATTGAATCATTTTGATTGTTCTCAGCTTTGAGTAAAAGACTAATATGGCTTAAACAATAAAAAAAAAAAAAGCTTACAAATCCCAAAGTTATTTTTAACACAGAACTAAATTTATCCCACTAATAAGCCAGAGGGAGGATGGGGATGGCCGGTTCAGCAGTTGAAGGACATCATTGAAGACCTGGGTCCCTTCCTTCTCTTCTCAACAAAATATTTTGATTTCCAGACCTTTGCTCCTCGTGGTCACAAGATGGCTACAATACACCCAAAGATCACAACTTAATGCAACAATTTCAAAAGACCAAAAGGAAACCTGTCGTTTTCTCATGTCCCCTTTTAGAGTTGACAAAACATTTCAAGAAAGCCTTTCCCAGAAGCCCTAGCAGAGCACCTATGCTTCTCATTTGCCAGAATTAAACCACACGCCATGTCTTTAGTTAAAATAATTCCTAGCTAGGAAAAACAGAATGAAGGAGGCTAGTTCTGACTACTCAAGGCCTTTGCTAGGACCTCATGGAAGCAAACTTGCCCTTTTGTACTTGCCCTTTTGTACATGGCCTCCTAGGCCTGGGTAGAATGTGACCCTGTGTGGTAAGTCTCATGGATTACATCCATTCCCTCAAGCAAGACTTGCTTAGGAGTGTGGACACTTGGGCTTTGGTGCCTGCTCCCATGGTCACTCACTGAGTGGCTTTAGGAAACCTCTCTCTGTGTCTGAACACCCTTTGCTGCTCTAAACCGGAACTGAATATGTGGCTGAGGACTTTGTTGAAGTGAGCTGGGAGGTTCAGACGCAGAAGTCTAATAATTGTGTGCATTCAAGGTCTCTCTCCTCGGCCCCTCTCTGTACAAGGACTGGGCCTTTGATCTTTCTAGAGCCCCGGGCTGCAGAGGTGTCTGACTGTGAAGAGAGTAGAGCCCACCAAGGAGCCAAGGCTTCCTCTCCATCCCATCCCCCTGTCTCCCGTAGCAGAATAGAACTGGGTTCTTGGCCAGATGTGGCTGAGCCTTACAAACAACCTAGACACGTCCTTGGCTCATATGTGTCAAATGACAGGCCCCAGATAACTCAAATCATCCAGTGCTACGACACTTCACCAGGTATGAGAAGGGTGAGGCGAGTGAGTCCCTGGGTAGAAAAGAGACTGGCCAATGAGGAAGTGATATCAACATGGGCACAAATCACAGTGCTTAGGGTGATGATGTTGTTCCCTTGGCAACAATAGGACTAGCATTGGTACCAGACCAGGCAGGGGGATAAGTGACCAGGGATGCTGGAAGTCCCAGAGGAAGATGGAAGCAGCTAGGAAGGGTGGGACAGTGGTGGCGGAGGCAGTGCTGAGGGGTGGGACAATGACAGCAGAGGTGGTGGTGGCATATCTGTGAACCGGTGGGGATGGGGGTGACAGTCCCCGCTTTACGAGGCCTGTGTGCATTCTGAGCCATCCAGTAGGGCCCTCAGGCATATTGAGTGACCCTAAGGCCTGGCTATGAAGACTTTTGGACTCTACTCCCGTGGAGAGAAACTAGTTTATTTCATAAGGAACCATCCAGAGCTAGTATGGTAACTCACACATGTAACCTGTGCCTTTGGGAGGTTAAGGCAGGAAGATCAGTCGGACTAGACAACATGGTGAGCCCCTGATTCAAATGAGGAAAAAAAAAAAAACAGGGGGGGGGGGGGGGGGAAGATGACTCAACCTGTAAAGTGCTTGTGATGCAATTATGAGGACCAGTCATGTGCATCATCGTGTGTTTGTAATCCCTGCAAGGGAGGCAGAGAGGCAGATCTCTGAATCTTACTGGCTAGCCAGCCTAACTGCATCAGTGAGCTCCGCGTTCCGTGAGAGACCCTGTCTCAAAACATAAGGTGAAGAGCAGTTGAGGAAGACACGCAACATTGGTCTTTTGCTTCCGTACCCAGCTAGTTATGCAAGTTGCAAGTACATGCACACACCCCAAGAACATGTGCATGCATACACACACAAGTACATGTGCATGCACATGCATACATACATACATACATACACACACACAAGTACATGTGCATGCATATGCACACACACACACAAAAGGAAGTGAGAGAGGATGGGTAAGAGGGAAGACAGGGAGAATGGAAGGATGAAAAGAAGGAAGATGGGGGAGGGGAGGAACATACATACCTCATCAGCCTCCGGCAACTGCTAATTTATCTAATTCTGCACTGATTGACTTATAACTGACCTTTGACATTTTATAAATTTCCAACTCAATACGTTTAAAATAAAAATTAGCTGTTCTATTGGTATATATTAAAGTAAATAGGCTTTCTGAACCCCAAGCTACAGGCATCTGTAGTTATGGATGATGGGCCCAGTATCTATGACGGCTTACAGCTGAAGCTACTCCAGTGAGGAATAATTAAGCGGAATAGGGAAGAAGGGCTCTTTCCACCCCCCCACCCCACCCCACTATGGCTTGAAAAACCTGTGGGTTGTGATGTGGGGAGGGTCTCCCACACATGATGGGGGCCAGATGTTGGCCTTCTTCTCCAAAAATGAAGGCCTGGAAAACGCACACGCATACACACACACACACACACACACACACACACACACACACAGAGGATTCTGCAGGCCAAGAGATTGGAACACCAGGCCCGGGGCTGTCACCACCTGTGGCTGATGGGCTAAGGCCTCCAGAGACACAGGGGCATGAGGGCTCAGTCCTAATGACTCGGGCCTGCCAACATTTCCGCAGCTCCACGGGCCATAACGTCTCCCTCGAAAAACAACAATTATTATTTTAAAGAGGAGCAACAGAGAGGAGAAAGACATGTGGAAACGAGAGGTCTTGCTCTTTAACCTGAGCAGATGTTCTGGTAGCACCCTGCAGGGCAAGGTCTATGAGCCTGGGGGGCCTGCTCTCCCTAACACTCCCCCCCCCCCGTCAAGTCCCGAGGCTGGGGACTGCTCATGAGTGGCCATATAACGGTACCAGGAAGCTCAGATGATGTTCAAGAAGGCCCACCCCTTGGAGAAGGACCTTCCAAGTTCAGGCTCCCCGGGGTGTGATTAACAAAGGAGCCCCATACACATGGCAGTCCAAGGGTCTCTTCTAGCTAACAGAAGTTAAAAAAGAAGTTGTCAATGCCTTTGTCTTCTAGAAGGCAAGCCCAAAGACCTAAGCATGGCCTGAGGGTTGTCTATGGTGGGATCCCATGTCTTCTAGGGAAGGGTCTCCTGCTTAGCTTTACTCCCTAAATTCAACAAAGGCCTCTTTCCTCCCCCAGTGTGTGCCTGGTCTCTACATCTGAATACTCTTGAAAGCCACTATTGGAAGGAGACTGCCCCTGACCAGGAAGTGTCACTCAGGTGTTGCATTTGGCGGAGCGCTACCTATTTTCATGTTGTTTGCAGAACTACAAAATCCTGTTCACCCAAAACACACATGGCCTTTTCTTCACCGTGCGTGTCGTGAACATCAGGCCTAGCCTTCACCTACAGAGATCGGGTTCTATACATCTACATGAAGATGAAAAGCAAATGGGACACAGCTGCCTGAAAACTGAATTACAGACAGACTGCCAAACAGAAGTGTGTCCTCTTCACTGAGGGACAGTATCTGTGTGAAAGGCCTCCTCTGGCCTGCGTGAGGGCCTCCCTGGGGAAGGGCCTCTCCCTGGGGACTGGGGAAGGGCTTTCCCTCTGCCACTAATGTTAACCATGTGCACTGCTGGGCGGGCCGGCGGGACACTTCATTACTTTGTGCTTAAGGAAATGCCTCCCAGCTCTGCACTTGCCTCTTTAAATTTCACAACCACTAAATTCACTCCCAGCGGTTTGGTTTTGGTTTTGGATTTTTTTTTTTTTTTAAAGCAAATGAAAGTAGTGTGTGCAGTGGTGGAGGGGGTGAGCCCGCCTGTGAGAGGCCTGAGGTACTTCCATCCTGCCCAGCTCTGCAAGATGCCCAAAGGGACAAAAGCTTTGTCTTCACCAGCAGCCGGGCCTGGGTGCCAATGAAGAAGGGACTGTGTGGGCTGGAAGGCCAGATACCAGCTCAGCTCAGAAGTGGCCTGCACCGGGAATACCCAATGGTAGCTGTGGTTTTCTAGGACCTACCTGTGGCCCGGGACTTATCCAGGACTTGGAGCTTCCTCGGATTATGAGTAGAATAAAGAGAACATTGCAAACATTGAATCCCTTTCCTTTTATCCAGCATTTAGTCTCCCTTGGCATGAACCTAGAGGGAAAGCTTGCATGTTTGGTGTTCCAGCTGTGGCTCCCACTGGCTCCCAACTGTGGCTCCTGCATCTCTGTCCACCACGACCTGCTTGTTCTGTTCCCTCTCCTGCTCATCAACATTTCCCGAGTCTTTCCTTGTTAGAGGTACCAACGATGTGGGAGGAGGGGTCAGACATAGTTCTTACCAAAGGGAGTCAGGCCCATGGAGGCAATCTCTCTCACAAGTGGGGTGACTGTCTCTTCTAGTGTCTCTCCATCCTAGCACCTTCCCAGCATGTGGCTTAAATAGACCATGCTAAGAAAGAATGGGGGACAGGTAGTTTAGGAAACTCACAAGAGCAACCTTACCATCTGCCCAAGGCTTATTCACTACATGTCTCATTAAGAACCAGGTAGGGGGATCAAGGGATAAAGGAGAAACTCCTGAAGCTGCTACCTCTGAATACTCCTTGGTGGGCCATTGGCTGGGCCCCTGAATAGCACCTCCTGGACTTATCAACATCTGGAAGGTATATTTGTCTATGCCATCACAAGAATGGTCTTTCCGGAATCCAGCTGTAAAGAGACTGCTCAACAAAGACCTAGTCTATAGATCACAAAGAACATCTTAGTCCCCAGGAAATAGAGCTCTGCCTTGAGCCTGGCTTTGGGTACCCATGGACCCCTTGAAGCAAGACTCTCCCCCACTGTGCATGGAATCTGTCAGGAAAGGGCTCTTAGCCTAGTCCCAATACCTCTGAGCCCCCTGACAGGGTCCATTCTCCTCATGACAACTGAGCCTATGGGTTTTTCATACCTTGGTCCAAGGCAAGGGAAGGGGATGACTGCTGGAGACCAGTGTGAACCGGGTCTAGAAGAATGTTCAGTGAAGTGGCCACCCTGCATGAGACAGAGCCAGGGTTACGCAAAGTGAAAAGAGGCAGGCTGCAGGCCCAGGGCCTCAAGGTCCCCTCTTCATTCATGAAAGGGGGACAATGGGCAACACTCTCAGCCTTCTCATTCCCCTCAGGGCAGGTGCCACCTCCCAAGCAGTCATCCTTTGCTAAGCAACCAGGGCCTTTCAGCTGCTCTCCCCGTTGCCTCTGGTTGCTATGGAAGCTGCTTCAGAAAAATCTTGCCTGCCAACAGTCAAGGCTTCTTTGTCTGAGGCTGTCTCAGAGGCCCTTCCCCTGTCAGCTCAGGGCAACACACAGCCAGAGGGCGCAGGGTAGGTAGGGATGGAGGAGGCAGCTGTCAGGCCGGGAATACAACACAGCTGATGACGCACTTGCAAACCCCAACAACCTTTCCAGAACCACCCTCCTCCAAGGTCCGATTTGACCTATGAGTTCCCCTCTGAGAAGACTTCTCCTAACTGCCCGCCCTCCCACATTCCTAGCCTTGTTTTGTCTCTGTCTCCCAGCCATGCTGTCTGTGGTGGACTTGCATGGCTGTATCCTCCGAGCATCCCATGGTTTCCATGGTGAGTAGGAGGCCAAAAAGAAAAAAAAAAAAAAGAAAGCCAGCCTTCTGTCGGGACCAGGTGAAGTGCCTTTACAGTCATTTTTTTTCTTTTCTTTTTTCTTTTCTTTTTTTTTTATAGCCAGGTGTGGTGGTGACTCATGTCCCTGGGCTTAGAATTCTGAGGCAGAAGGATTGCTATGACTTTCAGGCCAGTCTGAGCTACATGATAAAGATCCAAGACAGCCTGGACTACAGTGAGCTCCTATCTTGAAAGCAAGCAAACGGAACTCATCTTCTTCCAGCTAAGAAGGACCAGCTCTTGGTGACATTCCTGGGTGTTTGGTTAGCAGACTCTGCTTCTCTCTCTGTCACCTCTCAACTAGAGCTGCTTGGGAACCACCACGGCCCCCTGAGGGATGCAGGACACAAGCCAGGCAGGAAGCAGAGATAGGAGAGGGCTCATTCTACCTCTGGCTTGCTTTACCCAAACACGTACTGTTAGGTTTCTGCGAAGGTAGGTAGACTCCTCATTCCCATGGTGGGGGTGGTAGGGTAGGTGAGGGGTAGGAGATCAGGGTATATATTGCATCCGGGGCTATTTGCCAAGCATTGAACTCGAAAGACAGGGAGCTAGGAAACTTGAGCAGGTCCGTCTCTGCCACACAGAGCAGAGACTCCAGAGGATGAGAAGCCGAAAGGGAGTCAAGAAGGCCTGCCCCACTAGAGGAGTGTCACCACCTGGTGGCTCTGTGACCTCCGGCAGGGACTTCTGCTACCTCGACCCTCCTCTTGCTGGTCTTCACAATGGGGGTATACTTCCCAGGTGACTGTGTGGAGGGTCAACTGGAGCAAGACCTGGCCCGATGGAGGCCAACATCAGAATGCCTCCGTGAGCTATTCACGTTGGTGGCAGTCTGCGGTTATGGGATCTGTGTGGCAAGTGACTGGGGAAGGGAGGCCTATGATCAAAATGTGTGCTCAAGTGCGCCAGAGAGCAGGTAAGAGTTGAGCTGCTCACGTCTGGATGTTGAGCACCAGCAGAAGGACCTGGAGCCAAAATTTTATTAAATACACCTTTATGGAATGAGTGAGTGGGTGTCACCTCAGGACCGAAGGCCACAACATTCCAAGGTTCCATATGTCTAAAGGCAACGATTCTGTTCCAATGGGTATATTTCTGTCAAGGACAAAAACCCAAAAACACCAACAAAAAACAACCTATTCACGTGTGACTGTTGAATTGCACAAATGAGCAAAGCAATACACAAGAAATGAAGAACACAGACAAAGCCTGATCCTACTGGGCTCATTGGGTGTGCATTTCTGACATTTTCTCCTGGCACCCCGAGGGTGGGTCCCCACACAAGGACGGATCTCCCCCACCCGCCCCCACATTTGCAGCAGGGAGCGCTGCTAATCACAAGCTGTTTCCTTCTTGGCTCATTGTGATTTGGGCTAAAAGCACCTGTTGAAAACCTATTTTTTTTTTTAACCCTCAAAGGAAGAATCAGAAGCATCCTGTGAGAGAAGTAAGACAAAAATACCAAGGAATTGCAAAGTGGCACAATTAAAGCAGCAAAAAGGGCGATTGCGATTGATTTCTAGAAAGTCAGTTTTTGTTAGCGTTTTGCTTTGAATTCGGGATTGAAAAGCTTCAAGAGGAAAAGCTATAATGAGTCAGCCAGCCCTGAAGCACTGCTTCGTTTCTAAAGAAACAACTCAGCCTCTCACAGATCCTCAGACACTCAGTTAAATATTTGAAAACAGTTTTTCTAAAATTGCCAAACCTCATATTCTTTAGAATCTCATAGGCTTTCAAAGCGGGAAACAGCATTCAAAGGCTCCGAAGTTCAAAATTCCAGCCCGTTCTATAGTCCCTTTAGGTGGAAGAGGGAGAGTAGGGGCTTTGAGTTTGGACAGGCCAGGGTTAAAATCCCAGCTTTACTGTTGGGCTACAACCGTGGTTTGGGATAAGTCACCCAACTGCCTTGAAAACAATACCAGCGTGTCTTTGGAAATGACTGTGTTACTTTCCTTTGCTGTGAAAAGATACCATGACTGCGGCAACTTATAGTTCTCAATCTTCCTAAGGCTGCCACCCTTTAATACAGTTCTTCATGTTCAGTGACCCCCCCAACTGTAAAATTGTTTTTGTTGCTACTTCATAACTGTAATTTGGCTACTGTTATGAATCATAATGTAAATATCTGATAGGTGACCCCCAAACCGGTCATAACCCACAGGTTGAGAACCAGTGTTATAGAAAGAAGAGTTTATTTAGGCTTACAGGTTCAGAGGGTTAGAGTCTGTCACGATGGGGAAGCATGGCAGTAGGCAGGCAGGGTAACAGGATTGAGAAAGTCGAGTGATCACATTTCCAGCCGAAAGCAAGAAGAAAGTACACTGGAAGTGAGATGATAAAATCAAATCCAGACCCCTGCGATGGGCTTCCTCCAAGCAAGACTGCACCTCTCCATGGTCCCAACTCTCCAAGCAGTGCCACCAACTGAGGACCGTGCGTCCAAATGCATGAGCCCAAGGCAAACAGTTCTCTTTCAAACCCCAACAGTGCCCATGACGATCCTCACCTGCAGAGTGAAGAAAAAGCTCACCCCAGGCTGGGGAGATGGCTTGGTGGTAAAAAGTGTTTGCTTTGCAAGTATGAGAACCTGAGTGTGGATGCCCAGCTCCCATGTAAAAAGGCAGGCACAGGTAGCATCTAGGCATCTGTAATCCAAGTTCTAAGAGGCGGAGACAGGAAGATTCCCTAGGGTTTACTGGCAGCCAATCTAGCCAATCAGTGAGCTTCAAGCCCAATGTTATACCCTGTCTTAAAAAATGAGGTAGAGACTGAGAGAGGAAGACACCAGACACCAACCTCCGACCTCTACACATGTGCATACAGGAAAGCACACCCACATGCACAAGTCCGCCCACATGTGTCTAACACACACAGAGAAAGGGATGTCTTTAACCTAAACAGTCTATGTGAGCCTTTAGACTAATGATGGAGTTCTTTCAGAAAGAGCCATGCGGTGGCCCTTGATGACATCAGAGATGGGTGTTTCTGGTATGCTTGGGGAGTATAAATAGTACAGTATATAAGAAACCATACTGCCTACACTAAGCTTTGTCCTCTTCCCTATTCTCCAGGAGTGAGGATGTTCTTATGTGCACAGATTTCATTCCTGGCCTGACCCACCTGCACACTCCACTAATTCTTCCTAAGGCAGCCTGAGCTCTGGGTCCCTCACACAGGACACTTGCTGTTCTTCCTTACTCTGCTTAGTCCTGAACTCACAACCACCTGAACTGGCTCTCAGTTTCAAGGACTTTGCAGTCCCTCACCTTACCTGTTTTAGTAAGGGTTTCTTTCTTTTTTTTTTCCCTTTGGTTTTTCAAGACAGGGTTTCTCTGTAGCTTTGGAGCCTGTCCTGGGACTGATTCTGTAACCGAGGCTAGCCTTGAACTCACAGAGATCCGCCTGCCTCTGCCTCCCAAGTGCTGGGATTAAAGGTATGAGCCACCAATGCCCAGCTAGTGAGGGTTTCTATGCAGTGATAAAAACACCATGACCAAAAGCAACTTGGGGAGCAAAGGGTTTAGTTTATAACTCTCAGGTCCCCCTCCATCACTGACATTCAGGGCAAGAACTCAAAACAGAGACCTGGAGACAGGAACTGAAGCAGAGGCCACTTAAGAATAATGCTTACTGGTTTGCTCCACATGGTGCCTTAGTTTGCCTTATTATGCACCCCAGAACCACCTGCCCAGGGGCAGTACCACCCACAGTGGGCTGTGTCCTTCTACATCAACCATTAGTCAAAAAGCATCCCCACAAAAAGCTAACTACAGGCCAGTCTTATGGATGCCTTCTCTCAGCTGAGGTTCCCTCTTCTCAGATATATCTAGATTTGTGTCAAGCTGACATAGACAACCAGCAGACCTCCATATCCACTCCCCTCACTCCACTGCATTAAATCCCTCCATCTCCCAGCTGTCCCTCTTGCACTCGGGTTGATTCTGCTAATGGTTCAGCCCTTTGAAGTCCAATCCCCAGCCTTACTGTTCTGCGTCAGCCTTCACCCAGTGGAGGTATCTTCTGATTTCTGCCTAGAAGAATGACAGTCTCATGGGGGTGAAGGAGGATGTGTCTTTCCAAGACTTGTCTCAAAGCATCCTCGATGTGTTTAAAGTATGGTTGTTGGGAGGGGGACAATGGGGAGAAGCTGTGAGGAGCCTAGATTCCCTGACTCTGACCCCAGCCGAGCTGATCTTCCAAAACCCATTGATTTCAAATTTCCAGATGGGCAAACTCACCTACCACTCATCCAACAAACACAGAAGGAAAGAGAAGACCCACCTCGATTAAGGTCCAACATAAAACTAAGAAGTCTCATGACTCTTCTGGCTACTCCTGATCATGGAAAGCTTGTACTGTGGCCACCTCACTGAGCTTGACTATATTTCCCAGGAGTCCCTTCCCCAGATGCTACAGTGGTGGCTTCTCTTTCTTAACTCTTCTCAACTTAGGCTGGGTACAGATGTGGATCTGTGGTGACATTACATTGCAGGACACCTCCATAGTGAGGAAGGAGGCAGTGAGGACCAGACTGGCCCAGTTATATTCCTTACCTGTTCCAGCATGATCTTATTTTTGCTCCATGTATATTCTTCCTGGCCCTGCTAAGGTCAAGTTCAATGCCTTAAACAGTCTGTATGGACAGCACTTAGTGTCAGCAGCTACAGAAATCCTAATTCCCCCTCTTAAGTCCTATTCTCTATCACTTACTGTGTCCCTGTTACCTTAAGGGACCCCTATGCAATAAAATTAATAGATTGCAAAGGTTAAGAAGGTAGTGTCTGGAGCCATACATTCTAAGTTCAAACCTTGACTATAATACATTACTTGGTAGCACTTACTGTCTCAATTTCTATAAAATGGGATCAATAGTAATATCTCCTTTATAGATAGTCATGAGGTATAAATGATTTAATATATGCAAAACTATTGGAAGAGCCTTCTCCACATATATGGCATTGTTGCTACTGTCCTCTCGTTGTCTTTTAAAACACAAGATGAACATATTTTTGTATTTGCTCACTAAAGAGCTTAGTTGACTTCTAGACCCATTTGACTGGCAAGTGACAGAGGTGAAGCCCAACCTGGTGAGTTTGTTTGTAACTGCACTAGGCAAGGGAAAGTTGCCTTTTTCTGTGCCTTCATTTCTAATCCCTTTGAGGAAGCATATCCTTGGAAAGCTTCCAAGGCCCTCGCTTCATAAAGACCCTTAATCATTTTAATCAAGAACGGAAGTATTCATCAACTCACGCCTTTTTAGACAGACTGAAAGAAGTTGCAGAAGTGATCACTTTTGCTCCAATGTAGAGTCCTTTTCTGAGCATAGTTCAAATTCACTCTTGACGAATTTGGATTTCAATGAATTGATGAGTGTTTCTTCAGCACTAATCTCTACCCAATGTTGCACTAAGCACCATGAGATGATCGGGCAGAATGGATGGAACAGTGAGAAATTTATTGGACATAAATTTGAAAAACCTACATTGGCCTATTCACTCTGCAGTTTTCTCTTAACTAGAAAAAAAGGTGGTAAGAGGAGCTTATCTCTGTATGGTTATTGTATTTCCATCACCGAGGAGGCTCAGGAAGAGGGTCTCAAGTTCCAAGCCAGTCAAACCCAGGCAGTACAAGATGAGACTGTCTCAGAAACACAGAGGCTGTGGCTCCAGCCCATCATTAGAGGGCTTGCTTAGTCTACACAAAGCAGTAGGCTCAGTCTCCACCACAGGAGAAAAAAAGATACGTTCACATCCTAATAGCTGGACTCTATTATTATAAACTTACTTGAACAAGGTCTACACTATCAATCTAGGTGGACCCTGCACTCAGTGATTGTCTTTAAATGGGAAAAGAGGAAAAAAGACAGACAGGCTTCACAGTTAAGAGTTTGTGTTGAGCCTCAGAGAAGACTGGATTCTCAACAGTCTTGGAACTGTTAAGGATTATGTGTGTATTGGGGGGGTACTTAGAGATACACTATGTGCCTTTTGCATTATGGCATGAAAATGAGACTTTAGGGACCAAGAATGGAATCTGTGTAAGAATGGAGAAATTGAGCTGGGCATAAGCTAGTGTGTTAGAGAGCATGCAGACATGCTTTCTCTACTCTTGATGTGATATGACCAGCTGTCTTCTCTTATTCTCTGTCTCTTTCTGTCTCTGTCTCTGTCTGTCTTTCTGTCTGTCTCTCTCTCTCTCTCTCTCTCTCTCTCTCTCTCTCTTTCATGTGTGTGTGTCTTTAGATGGGAATCCAGGCACACCACAACTGGGCTTTTTCAAGGCATCACCTAATTCAACTTGCATGGTTACCTGCAGCTAAGAACTCACTTTCACCTCACAACTCTGTTCTTTGTGGGCATTGAGCCAAGATCCTCATTTCTTTACTAGTGCTGTTCAGAGACTGTGCTTATTCCTGTAAGTCACTTGCATCCACAGTCTCCCCACCTTCCATGTCACCAATGCCACATTGCTCTCTGATCATCTTCTGTTACACATCAGATCTCTCTTTTTTTTTTTCTTCTCTGGCCTTTATATCCTAACTGAAAGAACTCACAAGATACTTGGTCCTGCCCCATAGTCTCCCTTCAACTGTGCCTTGTAACTTAAGCACAGGATTCAGATTTGTTCTGCTCCTAATCCAACATTCTGTCCACCTTGGGAACAGGGATTTGGCAGACCATCTTAGAATTTTTCCCAACTTCCTTTCAATTTTTCTCTGGTTTGTTTTTGTTAGTTTGATTTGAGACAGCGTCTCATTCTATAACCCAGCTGGCCTGAAACTTGCAAAAATCCTTGTCTTAATGGCACTTTCTGGGTGTCTTCATTTGGCAGAAACAGTGTCTTTGTAAGTCACCAATCCCATTCCAGGGAATAAAACTCACTATCGACTGAGTTCATGAAGACCCCATCTCCTTACACCACCATTTTGGGGATTAGGTCTAAACATTTGCAATTTGGAGAACATCAAAATTCACTCCATAGTAGGTATTATCATAAACTCTATTTTATAGGTGAGAAGGCTGGTTTATGGAAGGCCCAAAGTAAACTGCTTAGAAGCACACACACCTAACAAGCAGGAGAGTTTGGAGTGAATGCCAGGCAGCCCACCTATAAAGTGTTAGTCGGCTATGATCCACCTGCGTTTTTCTTTCTTGTGGAAGGAGAAATGAATCACGGAGAAAGCTGGAATTTGTGGCCGACACACAGACAAGGAACTGAGTGGGAGGGAAACAGGACAAAATGATGAATGGGAGGTGGAAGTGGGTAGGAGGTGGGGAGCCAAGACGTTCACCCTCTCCCGGGAAGTTTGGAAGGTACCACAGTGAGTTTGGAGGATGGACTCCACACTGGCTCAGTGAGTGGGGAATCTGCTTGTCTGCTTGTTGTCACCCTTGCTCATGAGTTTGTTGTCCCACAGAGTGTTTCTTTTCTGTCGCCAATCTCTGTGCAGAAAGGAAGTCCAGTGTACTACATAGAGAAGTTTATGGGCTAGAGGGCGAAACCAAATGCAACATGGGATGAGCCTTCTTGAGGGGGCAGCGCCAGCCACAGATGAGAAAAATAAACAGCTGCCCCCACTGTGTGTGTGTGTGTGTGTGTGTGTGTGTGTGTGTGTGTGAGAGAGAGAGAGAGAGAGAGAGAGAGAGAGAGATGCCTGTGCACATGTGTGTTAATGTGGATTCATATGGATGTGAGGACACATGTGCACATGTACTCATGTAGAGGCCAGAGAACAGCCTCATGTGCCAGCCTATCTTTGTCCATTCTAATATAAGATTCCAAATACTCACCACCATGCCTTCCTTCCTTTCTTCCTTCCTTTCTTCCTTCCTTCCTTTCTTCCTTCCTTCCTTTCTTTCTTTCTTTCTTTCTTTCTTTCTTTCTTCCTCCCTCCCTCCCTCCCCTCCTCTCTCCCTTCCTTCCTTCCTTCCTTCCTTCCTTCCTTCCTTCCTTCCTTCCTTCCTTTATTTCTTTTGTAACATAACTTCTGGGAATCCAACTCAGATCCTTATGCTTGAGTGGCAAGAACTTTACCCACTGAGCCATTTCCCCAGCCCTGGTGGTTGCATGAAGCCACTAAGTTTTAGGGTTGTTACATGGCAATAGGTATTTGTACCCAGAAGTCAAGTGCTATCATGATGAAAACCTTAAAACGTATGTCATTGGCTTTGAGACTTCAGAGCCTCCAAGAGAATATTCTTGAAAACCTTGAGGAACTTGAGAAGACTATCAATGAGGCATTCCGGGAAATCGTGACTATGTGATGGGATTCTTCACATAAAAGTGCTCTTTGTGTTGTGGTGGCTGCAACTTTGGCAGCCCAGTTGTCTGCAATAACAGAGGAGAGGAAGGTGCCTGATGGTCTCCAGCCAACTGAGAAGGTTCCAGGTAGCACAGAAAGTGCCATCAGACTTTCTGCTAACTACAGTAAAGTGTGAGAGGAAAGACGAGGTCAAGAAGCCAGAATTTGTTAGGTTCCAAAATTAACATGTGTTCTATTCCCATGTAGAAAACTGAGGTTCCAGCCTTAACCAGAAAGGTACTCTAAGACTCCAGAGCTGCCTAAGGTGGTATTTCCTTGAATTTATGGACAGACAAAGGCCTTCTAAGGATCCTAAGTGTTCATCCTAGTGAAGTTGCTCTAGCTGAAACCACAGGACACAAATCAACTGTCCCGGAAGCACTACTCAGCTTGGAAATCCCAAAGCGAACCCAGTGATTACACTGCTTTACATCACTGCGGTTGGGGATGGCTGTTCATGCAGCACTGATAACAGTCCCAGGAAAGAGCCACCAGTTCTCCCCGACACAATGATCTGTCTCATTTCAGAACTCGGGTACCGACCCTCAGAAGCTTACCTAAGGGAAAGTTCTGGCTATCCTCTGCAATGGGAAAGTCTCCCCTCATTTTGTGGCTTTTTTGAATGCTGGAGCCTGACCTCTGCCCAGGGAACTATGGTAGAGATTACAGTCAGGGCTTCAGTCTCGGGAAGGATGGAACAGAGCAGAGGATAAGGAGACAGGAGTTTGCCAGTGGACTAGGAGGGTGCACTGCCCTGACCCCAAGGACACAAGTGATATTCTCTGCAAGCAACCTCATGCCTTCCTTCTTCCCTTCTCTGAACAGGTTCTAGAGAAGCATCCGGGGGTTATTTTTAGATGAAGTACTTCGAGCAGCACTCCTATCTACTGATGGAGAAGCATGCCTCCTTCTGTGAGCAGTCTGGAGACCCATGCCTTTCAGAGGCCTTTCCCTCCTCCCATCTCCTTCCCTTATTATTGTATAGTCACAGATGAAGGCTTCCTTCGGACTAGGTGTGGCAGGGTGGGGGTTGGGGGAGAGACACCTAACTCAGGGAGCCATCTGTCTAATTGGGGGAGATAGGAAGGACACAGACAACCACTGGAAGGCTTGGGGGGGGGGGCTCTGCTGGCACGTGTCTTGAACCATGAGAATTTTGA
Organism: Onychomys torridus; assembly: GCF_903995425.1. NCBI lineage: Eukaryota > Metazoa > Chordata > Mammalia > Rodentia > Cricetidae > Onychomys > Onychomys torridus. The sequence goes on from NC_050463.1 coordinate 43,155,775, forward strand.
AGCAAGTATGAAGACCAGAGGACGCGGGGAAAGATGGCTGATGTTGGACGCACACACAGGTAGACAAGCTTGGAAACATCACCACCCATATGTCAAGACTCTGGCTCTCAGCGGTGATGACCTCCCTCCCTTGTGCTCTGAGATGAGAGAACGTGATGGTAAGTGTTGTCAACCTGATAGAATCTAAAATCACCTAAGGGACAAGCCTCCAGGGTGTGCCTGTAAGCCTTTTCCTAGATAGGTTTCCTTGAGGCAGGAAGACCCACCCTAACTGTGGTTTGCACCAGTCCACGGGATAAAGTCCAAGACCCACTAAAAAGAAGAGGGTGGGCTGAGCACCAGCATTCAACTCTCTCTGCTTCCTGACTGCAGCTACAATGTGGACCGCCACCCCCGCGGGGTGAGGCTTCCCCTCCATGATGAACTTCCTGTGGAACTGTGAACAGAATAAACCCTTCCTTAAGTCATTTTCGTTACATGGTTTGTCACAGCAGAGTAAAGTGACTTATACAGTGAACCATTTCTATCTCTCCCAACTGTGACTCTGGCTTACTTAATGCTCATCGTACTTACTAACTCCCATTTTCCCCTTGGAATTCTTCTCCTGACCTCTAAGACACCATTGATTTATCGGGTTATCTTCTGAGAGACATTTAATCTCTTCTTCCTCACTTAATACATGAGAAAATAGAAGATCAAATAACTTAAGACACTTGCCCAATGTCTATACTGAGAGACTCTGCTCATTCAGAGCCATGATCTGAGCTGAGAAAACAAATTTGTTAAAGCCCACTTTCTTTGTCTTTCTGAAAGTTATTAATATAAAAAGATGCTATAGTAAAAAAAATGACTAAATTATTAAACAAATAAATCTCCATGATATTCTTCAATTACGAAAATCTATAATGTACATGCATATGATTTGTCTCACTTTGCCCATCCCTCATATTGCTGTTTCTTCCATTGTTAGTAGACTTATTTGCATGATAGTTATCACAGATATTTAACCTTAAGGCAATAAGAGAATTTCATAGTCTGGCCCCCCACACTGAATTTACTGTTTCTATTCTTTTTGGATTCTTTACTCATCCAGACAAGGCGCTACCCAAGACCATCCTTGTGTGTGCTTCCTGTTCTTAATGGGGGTCAGGGTGCTAAGGCTGAGACAGAAAGGAGCGTCAAGGGATGGCAAAGACAGCAAGCTGGGGAGAGAAGGATCCTTGTGGATCTCACAGCTCAGTGCCTCACAGAGGAGTCTAACGGAGCAGCTCAGAGAGAACCCATAGATAGCAATGTTACATTTGGTCTTTCGGATAGACTAGAAACTGAGAGAAAGAATGGTACCTTTGACAAGAAGGCACTTCATAAAGTACAGCCTTTGGGTTACTGAAGGACGTTCAGAGCCATTATTCCCTTTTCAAGAACGATCCAGAACTTACAAACTCACCTTAAATGATCCAGGCCCCTTCTATGCACCAGACTGCTTAGGGAGTAAGCCTGGCTTTCCCTACCTGGTAAGGAAAAGTCCTGCCTGCTCTCAGTTTCTCTGACTAGCTGTCTCCAGTAAGGGAGGGGAATGGAACTGATGAAGACTTCAGAGGTAGTGAGGAAGTCATTCTCAACCTGCCATCATGGAGGGAAAGACTGTCTGGTGGGTGGAGTACACATACCATAGCAACTGCTGGAGTAGGAATGTCCAAGGGTGAGGAGCAGTGGCCTGAGAGCATGGGCCCTAGGTGCAGGTACCACCTTGGGCCTCAGCTTGTCTTCCCCCACCCTCCACCCCCACCCTGGGCCTTAGGACCAAACCCAGGGCCTTGTGCTTGCTAGGCAAGCACTTTACCACTGAGCTAAACCCCCAGCTTGTTCTTGACTGAGGAAAAAAATGACCTTTCTGTTCTGGGCTATATTTTCTCCATGAGGAAAGTGGTGCTATGAACTCTGCACTGTGCATTCCCCAAGCTATGCAGAACGAGCCTTGCTCAGGTGACAGTTAGAGAACATTTTGTTAGCCACAAAGAGATGCACATAAGTGAAGGGTGTTGAAAGGGCTATCTCTCCCCCCACCCACCTCCACCACCTTGCTGTCTTCTTTCAGATAGATGAAAATGATTAAAAGAATAAAATAGCATTTTTGTCGCACATACCTACTGAAAAGAAGTTTCAGAAGTAAGCCCACGAGCTATTGTTTCCCAAACACATTCCAGTTTGCTTCATTAACTTTAAGAGCCCTGGAATCCGTCAGCAGAACCCCAGCTCTGTTCATGGCTATAATCATTCTTTAAGACAGAGTTTATTTATATAGGAACTAGACAAAGTGTTATTTTATACCACTGCATTATAATATTCATAGGAGTCTCTTTGTCTCCCTTTCTCCTCATTTTCTACCATAATTATTGCCTGATTTTTGAAGTATGAGGGATATTTCTGTGACCAACATTTTTCTTATCACTGTGACCAAATATGTGGCAGAAATCCATAAGAGAGGACAGACAGGTTGATTTTTGGCTTATAGTTTAGAAAGAACAGTCCCATCACGGCAGAGAAGGCATGGCAGCTGAGGCAGCTCCACCCATGTTGATGTGGGCTTGTTAGGTGGCTTGTCCACACCACGGTGGTTCTGGAAACAGGGATTTGGTCAGAAGCATGGATGGCTTTCATCCTTGGAAGGCCAACACTCTGTTCCCGTCTCCACCAGACACCCTCAAAGTTTTCACAATCTCTCAACACACTCTCAACAGCCAGGGACCAAGCATTCGAAACACACTAGGCTGTTGGAAATATGTCAGACACAATGATCACACCAGGAGGATAGCGTGTGAAAATGGTCCAAAGTTGAACCAGTGCCAATTTAGGACCACGAACAGTGCCACAGCCTGGCACTAAAGTGTATTCAGTATACTCAATATACTGGATTGAAGTATATTCAGTGCAGTTGGGCATGCATTTATTAAGATCCCTAAAAATGCATTAAAAGGTGGTGGAAAAGGCCTCCTCCAAGAACTCATGATCTAGTAGAAAAGACAAAATAATTATATCACAATATTAATGCCCTGAGGAAGTTGCAGGCTATTGTATGAAGATGTTATGGAGAGTTGGTTGAAAAGTACAAAGAAATTATCAAATATGAGGTGAACTTTAAACACTGAGGTAGCATTTGGGAGAAGAAAGGGCATTCTGGGCAGAGTAGATAGTATGAGCCAAGGGCTAGAAACGTGGATTGCATGGAATGCTTGAATGAGAGAGAAGGACATAAGTGGTGTGTGTGTGTGTGTGTGTGTGTGTGTGTGTGTGTGTGTGTGTGTACAGATGAGGGTGTGTAAATCGGGAATGGTTATGAGAAGATGCCCCAGTTGCTTAGAACACCAAGAATTAGGCTACAGATCCAGTGTGACTTTTCACATTGTCTTCAGTCGAGCATTCTGGCTAATGGTACAGCCACTATCCAGAACCGCCGATCCAATATAATATCCATGTGGAGTTATTCTCTAGACACATGTGACTGACTAGCGGCTACCATGCCAGACAGCATGGATATTAGAGAATATTTTCAGCACTACATTAAGTATCACCGGCCAGCTTGGTCTGGAATAGTGGTCTATAAACTATAACCTGTGCGCCCAGTGTAATCTTTAAATAAAACTTTATTGCAACACAGCTGTGTGCATTGAATTGCACATTATCTTTGATTACTTTCACATGCCAACTGTGGAGTTTAGAAACTCTAGCAAGACCATATGGACTCTAGCACTGAATATACTCGCTGGAGGAGTTCGTGAAGAGCTGATGTATACCATATCCCAGCTGTTCAGAAGGGGAAAGAGCTCATCTCAGCCCACAACTCCTTGGCCACAGCTAGCTATTTGTCCAGCTGAGCATCAGAAGCTGGGAAGTGAAAATACTTACCTTTTGTCTAGAAGGAAGGAAAACTGGAAGCCTTTTGCTTTGTATGACAAGCACAGGGTTGGATGTGGTCCGGAAAGCTAACCTAGAGGACCCAGAAGTTTGAACTTTCTCTTTAAAGGAATGGAGCATTATAAGGATTTGGGGAGGGAGAAAGGAACAGGTCCAGAAAGTATATTGGCAAGGGGGCTGCTAGGGTAACTACCCCTGGAAGAAGGGAAGCCAGGAAAAAGGAGGAAGAATAGAGGGAAAAAAAACAGAGAAATGGAATAGAGAAAGAATTCATAACAACTTTGGGGGTGGGGGTCTGGAAATGCTCCCCTGGGTAACCTAATACAAAGGAAATGCAACATTGCTCTTCCCTGGGATCAGCCCATGTCCAAAGGGCAGAATCAAAGAAGCAAGCATCTCCTTGATTCCCTCCCCTCTCCAGCACCAGGCAGAGTGCTTAACTCTCCAAACATTCCCCACAAAGTAGGTACTACTGTGTGAGTGCATATGTTCATGGGGAGGGGGGTGGTATGCACATGCACACAGATGCACAGACATGTGGAGGAAATAAGACAACCCTAGACACTGCCCAGCTTTATTTTTGAGACACGCTCTCTCACTGCCTGGAAGTTACCAAATCGGTTAGGCTGATTGGCCATCAACCCCACTGATCCTTTAGTTTGTGCTCCCCACCCCCACCTTCGCCCTCCCCCAAAATGCTGGGATTACAACTATATACAACTACACTCAATTATTTTTTTTAAACATGGATTCGGGGTATTGAACTCAGGTCCTCATGCTTGCAAGACAAGATCCTTATGTCTGAGCTACCTCCCCAGCCCAACAGGAATACAAGTTTATCCCTGTTTTCCAAAAGCGGAAAGTGATGTTAAGCAGGATAAATCACTTGTCCAAGGTCACATGCTGCAAGGTGTAGCAGAGATTGAGTCTACTGTTCCACAGTTCTGTGCCCAGAGTAGGGAGTGCCCGGAAGATCCACCCACGTGAACCCCTCCCCGGCCATCTTTCTATGTCTTCCATTCAACGCTAGTGACTTTCTAGCAAACTGTCCAAATGGAAGGATTATGCGGACTGTTGCTTTTTACTCTCCAAACACATTAAGTGATTTTTGTCTGGCAATGTTTTACAAGCCCCAATTACGCCTCCTACATTCCCTCCCCACTTCAGCCCAGGTCCCCAGCCAGGACTGTAAAAGAGCCTTTTCTTCTTTGCAAAGCTCTTAACTCTCTGCCCCCAGAGAGGGCCAGTCCTCCCTCGTCTGGGAACAGCAAAGCTCCCGTCCTGGCTCACAGGGAGTTTTTAGACCGACCGTCATGTCTCAGCCCTGCCCTTGCTCTTTTCATAGGGCTCTTTAATTAGGTTCTGAAACATGTTTATGATCCTGAGAACCAGCCCGTGTTATATTAGGCAAGTTCAAAGCTTCATTTCTCCCAATAACTCTTAGAACATTTCAGTAAACTTGGATGCCTGGGAAACAGCCATGGCTGAACAAAATCAGACCATGGACAAATAGCACCCCCAGCATCCTGTCTTGGGCAGCTTTGGGATGAGGGGTGGGGTTGGGGCTTATGCAGACTGGGGTTCTATTTAAGCCCCGCCTACTGCTGGCCCAGTGACCTCCAGCACCTTCTCTTCTCTTAATTCTAGAACACAGAGTTAGAATGGGAAGAATAGTGGCTATGAGGATTATAAGGACACAATGATACTTAAATTGAGTCCTCTTCCATTATGAGCACAGGAGTGAGGAGGGGCAGGGAGATAGCACACAAGCAGACAAAGCTGATCTCACATGACTACTCTTTCCTCAAATGAGAGCTCCCTGCTTCTCCACTTTCCCATTTCCAGGGCACACACAGTAGCCCCTGTCTTCCTGTCTACTCCTGTCCTCACTCAAGACACCATGGATGAAACATTGGGCTGAGAGTCCAGAGACCTGGCTCCAATCTTGAATTCATTCCAGCTGTCTGTGTGACCAGGGGGAAATCACCTTCCTCTGTGCTTCACATCCCATTCATTTAAAAGTAGATTAAACCCTGTCTCCCTGTCATGCTCACAATGACCTGGCTGTGTTCTCCTATTCAGACAGACATCTTTCATTCTAACTCCATCATTGACTGACCTCAGCTCTAAGGACCCAGCTCCATCATTGACTGACCTCAGCTCTAAGGACCCAGCTCCATCATTGACTGATCTCAGCTCTAAGGACCCAGCTCCATCATTGACTGACCTCAGCCCTAAGGACCCAGCTCCATCATTGACTGACCTCAGCCTAAGGACCCAGCTCCATCATTGACTGACCTCAGCCTAAGGACCCAGCTCCATCATTGACTGACCTCAGCCTAAGGACCCAGCTCCATCATTGACTGACCTCAGCCCTAAGGACCCAGCTCCATCATTGACTGACCTCAGTCCTAGGGACCATCCACAGGAGAGTTTAATAAAAGAAAGCCTAGGTCTAGAATCTAGAGGTTGTTTCTGGCATTACAGTGAGAACCCTACATCTCAGGAGAGCCCTTGACTTAAAGTAAGAGCCAATCTAGAATCAAACATGTTTTCCCCTTAGTAGTCTTGTATTTCCATGTATGTTAAATGCACCAAGTAAGGATAACTATGGGTGTTGGTGGAGTTTGTGTAATACAGGTAGAGTTTATACACAGTGCCTATACTCAGGAGGTCTCAGCAGGTTACATCACATTTCACTGGCCCCAAATGGCAGCAAAAATGAAGCAGGTCACACAGCCTTCGGGGGCTCTGTCTCTACCCCATAATATGCACACTATGGGAATTTCCTGGGACTCCTTCCTCCAACCTGCTTTCGCATGAACAGTATCTTGCCGTGTATGTGTGTGTGTGTGTGTGTGTGTGTGTAAAATAATTTTTTAGAATATGATTCACATGTCCATTATATTCAGTAGGTTTTAGCATATCTGTAGAGTCACACAACCACTCTAGGAAATGCAAGAAGTTGTATCTGTTGAGACATGATTCACACATCATTTGGTTACATCCAATGAGTTTAACAACATCTGCAGATGCACACAGCCAGCCCTGCAGCAAATTTTGTGAAATTTCCCATCTTGTCATCCCCAAAGGGTCTGCATTCACTAGAAGTCCTCCCCATGCCTCAACAAGCACTCATCTACTTTCTGTCCTGGATTTCTCCTAGTCTAAAATTTCCTATCAAGGGTATCTCTCTTTGTGTTCTAGGTGCCTGGCTTCTCTCACTTAGCATAATAGCCCAGGGCTCACCCACGTTGCAGCCTGTATCTGTGCCTGTGTGCTTCCTGTCTATCCTTTCCTGGCCTCACCCTGCCTGCTCCGTGGCCACTGGCTCACCTCTACTTCAGGCTGCCCTAGCCTCAGGCCCACCCCTCTGGAATGTTCCACACACCGAGCAGTTGCCTGTACAGGCAATCGCAGAGGTGCACAACCCCCTCAGCCCACTACCTCCTGCCTGCCCCAGGAAATACATTTCTCAGCCCTTTCCACAATTTGAAAGGTTTTAAGACACACTGACCTGCCGTTGACAGCACTAATTCCTTTCTTCCTCTCCAGTGCTCCTGTCTCTGCTCCTGTCTCTTTTTTTTATCCTAAAGGAATTTTCTTAGATGTGTGTATGGGTTTTTTCCCTGCCTCCAGCTGTCACTTTGGTATGGGGATTGATGTTAAGTAGCACTTTCCACTGGCTTTATATATACAAGAACTCCTTTGCTCTCCACAGGGTGGGCGTTATTATGTCCATACTGTAATAATGACACCGAGACTCAGGGAAGGCTGGGGTTCACTCCAGAACTCTCCCAGGAGACAGAAAACTTGAACCCTTGTCTCTTTGGCTTATTCTGCTGACCCAGAAACCAAAATCAATGGACACCTGATGGTGGTTCAAACCATTTCTTCCAGAGCCTTAGACATGCCTGAGCCTGCTGCAGGCCTCAGACTCCTGCAAAGCAGCTGTAGTTCAGCTGCAGGCCATTGTTCCCCCTGACCTCCGTAACACATTGACCCCCAAGAGCAAGCTTTACTTGGACAGATCAGCTCAGAGGGAGAACAGAAGGCCCTGCCTTCTAGCACAATGCGGCATTCATGAGCTAAAAAGTGGATATACCATTTATTTACTTTCCTACACACTTTCTGTCTCGGAAGTCTTTGATGACTCTCCGTTCACCTAATCTTCCTCCATTTGCTACAAAAGGCACTCACCTGGCACAAGATCTCTACATTGTCCTCCACAGTACGTGTTTCCCCACTGCTCGGAATCTTCCCACAGCAGGATTGTAGGAAAAGCATCACTAACAGAGATGAATTACATGACATGACTTGGCCCAAGAAAAAATGAGATGCCATTTCTCAGGACATAGGAGAGCTGTGGGAGGGATTGCAGATCATTCACCATGGCTACCAGACCCCCTGGTCAGATCTAAAAGTGTCAATTTGCTCAGAAACCAGTGAATGAGCCAGGCCTGCTGGTGGCCTCTGTTCTACCTGAGAAACCGTGGGTAAGGCAGCTATAGGAAAGGATGGGCAAGCACAACGCAGCAAGAGAATGAGGATGAGGGTGGAAAGGGAAGCTGTGGTAAGTGCCACCCCATTTCTTTCTATGGGGCCATCCACTGAGGCAGCCATCCACTGGATGGTAAGGTGCTGTGGGACGTCTTTCTGTACGCTGTGAATATGTGTTGCTCTGGTTGATAAGTACAGCTGCATTGGCCTATGGCAGGGCAGCTTAGAGGCAGGTGGGAAACCAAGCAAATACACAGAGAGAAGAAAGGAGAAGGGACTAGGCCTGCCAATGCCAGCTTTGCTGTGTGTGTGTGTGTGTGTGTGTGTGTGTGTGTGTGTGTGTGTGTACATATGTGTATGGATGCATGTGGAGTCAGTGGTCATGCAGAATGATGTATGTCCATGTGTGTGGAGGCCAGAGGACAACCTCAAACCTTCTCAGATGCACTGCCCATCTCTTTCTTTTTTCATCAATTTAGAACAAAATTATGATTATTTATGTGCATAAAAGTCAGAGGACAGCAATTTGTAGGAGTTGGATCTCTCTCTCTCCCATGTGAGTCCTGGGAACTGAACTCACGTCATCGGGCTTGGAGGCACCTCTACCCACTGGGCTATCTCACCACTCTTACACCACGTCTCTTTTGGAGACAGTCTCTCACTGGTCATTGATTAGTATGGACTGGCTGACTACCAAGCTCCAGGGATCCACCTGCCTCTGCCTCCCAGGGGACTGACTACAGGTGCATACCAATGGACAAGGACATTTCCTCTCCTGATGGCCTGTTCCCAAATACCCAGCAGCTGCTTCCCACATTACCACACAGAGGCTTGTATTAATTACAAATGTTCGACTGATTGCTCAGGCTTGTTACTAGCTAACTCTTATACTGAAATGAACCCATACCTCTTATCTATGTTTAGCGACCTGGCTTGGCTCCTTTTCTTAGCATAGCATTCTCATCTTGCTTCTCTACGTTTGCCAGCCAATCTCTGACTCTGCCCTTCCTCTTCTCAGAATTCTCCCACTCTAGCTCTTGTGCTCAGTCTCTTCTTGCCCAGTTGTCGACCAACCAGATTTTATTAGCAAGTGAGAATAATACACATTCACATCTTACAGAAGGATTATCCCACAGCACACCACCACACCTGTCATTTATGTGTGTACTGGGGGATTGAACTGGAGGATTGAACTCAAGTCCTTATGTGTTCAAGGCAAGCGCTTTACAAACTGAGACATCTCCCCAGACCCATTTTTGCCCTTTTGGTGGGTTAGTTTTAGAACTAGCTTTGTGGGGGTATCATTAACAGACAAAACACCCAAGGAGCAGCAAGATGCCAGCAGACCGGTAAAGTCACAGCCACGTGGCAAAACATAGATTAATAGAAATGGGTTAATTTAAGATGAAGGAGCTAGCTAGCAAGAAGCCTGCCATAGGCCATACAATTGGTAATTAATATAAGCCTCTGAGTGAATATTTTGTAAGAGGCTGCAGGACTGTGGGGGCCGGGTGGGGCCAGAGAAATCTTCCAGCTACAGTGAGGTGAATAGTGAGACTTTCCCTAAGTGTAGTTCTTGGCTGCCCTATGTGGTCAACACAAACAAGAAATGCTGGGCGGAGAGAAGAATGATCCAGAATTGGGGTTGGCAGCAAAATGGCTGAAGGAGTGAGAGGGAACCAGAGAGAGATAAACTTCTAGGTCCAGGGAGATTTGTATCTAATTGTTGCCCTACAGAGCATCTCAGGACTCAGCTGCTCAAGGCAGCATAGATATCCATGTATAGTCTCCTTCCGTTCCTGGAGGTAGGGATATGAGGGAGAGTTAACGCTTTTCTCATGAGGTTGCCTTCAGCTATGGCTTGGGTTCTCATCATATGAAGGCCTGAATGAAATTGGAAGACCCTCTCCCAAGATAGTCCCACAGAGTGAGCATGGGTTGGAGCCACACTCAGCTACACTCCCTACCCTTGAAGCAGTTTGAGCTTCCTTACAGCATGGCACTGGCTTTCGTCAGAGCTAGAGATCAAATGGATCATAGAAAGTCCTGGTGTGATGTTACAACCCTGCTCAGACCACACACCATCACTTGCCCAATCTACTGATTCCCTCTAAGGGGGAACCACCCAGGATTGTAAATGTCAAGATAAAAGGATCATCAAGAGGCCACCTTGCAGGCTAAAACACATTATAGTGGCCCTATTGTCTTAGTGTCTTTTCCTATTCCTGTGATAACATATTCTTACAAGTGTAACTTAAGGGAGAACGGGTTTGTTCTGGCTCATATGTCCAGATGAGAAAGACAAGAGCTTGAAGCAACTGGTCACATCACGTCCACAATCAGGAAGCAGAGAAAAACGGAATGAATGATGCTGCCACTCAGTTCCCTTTCTCCATCTATACAGGTCAGGATCCTCTGCCTAGGGAATAGTTCTGCCCACAATTAGGATGAGTCTTCCTACACGAATTAACATCAACAAGGTGATTCCTCATAGACGTTCTCACAGGCTAAACTTAATCGAGATAATCTCCCTCAGTGTGCCCCAAGGCTCGTCTCACAGATGGTTCCAGAGCCCTTCAAGTTGGTAACAGTCAACAGCAACACCTACCAGCTCTAGAAAAGGAGCCCTGGTAGCATCATAGCATGAAATCTCTACTGTGCTGTAGGAAAAGGAAGCATGATTGGTTAAAGGTCTGTCATCCATCGTCTCATGAATTCTTCAGGCTCTGTAGCTCCAGCAGAGTAATACACAGAACATGGCTTAGCAAAAAACACTGGCTATGATAAGAACCTCAGAAAATATCTTCATAGTCCATACCTCTCTACATGCCAGGTCCCTTTGTGAGGAAGGAAGCAACTGAGGCCTAGAGACACTAAGCAGCCAAAGCAAACACAATCAATAAGAGAAAGAGCTAGTAGAATGGAACTGTCAAAACCAGATGGGTGGGGCACTCACAGGACCCCAGAACTCTATCAGTATGGAGTGTCTCTCAGCTAGTGGCTCTTTTTTAAGAGCTGGAGTCTGAGGATCTGGATGGTGGCACACACCTTTAATCTCAGCAGTCAGGAGGCAGAGGCAGTTGGATCACTGTGAGTTGGAGGCCAATCTGGTCTACACAACAAGTTCCAGGACAACCAGCTACATAATTGGGAGACCCTGTCTAAAAGAGAAAGAGAGAGGGAGAGGGAGAGAGAGCTGGTGTCTGAAGTCCAAGGCTTCCTACAAGGGCAGCCCAAGTTGACCGAAGAAAGCATGGTGTCACATGACTGTTGGTCGTACCTGTGTCTTTTCCCTTCCTGTACACAACTCTTGGCACACAGTTCCTGACTTTCCTCCCTCAGGAATTCCCAGTTGGAAAGCCAGGGGCTCCTTCCAGGTCAGGGAGGAAGTTCAGGACTCAGGGGACTGCCCCAGTCCACCCTTGAGTTAAACTCTTCCTTTCTACTGGGGACTGGAAATCCCCACTTCCTGCTGCATCCCTGGCTACCTCCCCTGAAGGGCCTTCTGGGCCCACTTCTGACTGCTCCTGAGAGGTCCAGCTTTGCCTTCACTGGCTCCCTCAGCTCCTCGCCTGGCTCGGTACCCCCTCCTTATGAAGATGAGAACTGGAGCAAGGGTCAGGCAGGTTGGGCTCCAGTACCCACTCCAGGAATTTTCACAAGTGGTCGGAGGGCTCTGACCATTACTTTAATATATTAAAAACAAAACAAAACGAACAAACAACAAAACAAAGCTACCACCACCCAAAAAAGGGGTGGTATGTTGGAGAAGATGTGGGGGAACTGGAATTCTTGCCCACTCTTGTTAGGAATGCAAAAATGGCATCGTAGCTGTGGAGAACAGTGTAGAAACTAAGGCCACCTCTTGGTCTATATCCAAAATAATTGAAATCAGAATCCCAAAGAGATATGTGCACTTCCATGTTCACTAAGATACTGTTCACAATAACATAAATGTGGAAACAACCTAAATTTCCATTACTGAATGAACGGCTAGAGAAAATGTAGTAGACATACACAGACAGAGATGATTCAGACATAAAAATAAAGGGAATCCTAAAATATGCAACAGCATGGATGAACCAGGAAAACATCATATTAACTGAGATAAGCCAGGGCAAACAGTGTGATTCCACATCTGGGAAGGATCTAGAACAATTGTGCATGCTGGAGATGTAGATAATGCTTGCCCAGCATTAACAAAGGCCTGGGTTTGATCCACAGCACCGTAATAAATTAAGCATGGTGACATACACCTGTCATCCCAACATCTGGGAAGTGGAGGCAGGAGGATCATAAATTCAAGGTCATCTTTGGCCAGCTAATCAGTTTGAGGCTAGCTTGGGCTACATGAGAGCCTATATTTAAAAAAAAAAAATCACAGATAGAAGCACAAAGAGGACACTGGTGGCTTTCCTTGATTGAAGATCAGAGAATAGGAAGTATTTAATGAAATGAAATTTCAAGCATGTTACCTCAATAACATCTACAGACCCAAAGTGTAGCATGCATTTCTGTTTAACAACATCAAATACTTAATGTGTTGGAGGCTTTTGCTTTTGGCTTTTTGAGGCAGGGTCTCATTATGTAGCTGAGGCTGGCCTAGATTTGCCTTGAACTCAAAGTCCTCCTGCCTCAGCTTTTTGAGTCTTGGAATGACAAGGTATACACTATCACGTCAACTTTTAAAACTTGTTTCTGAGGTGAATTTCTGGTAAGTATGCTTAAGACATGGGAACAAACTAAAAGACATGAAAGAATATAAGTAAAGTTCAGTGTGTTTTAGATGTCTCTATGGTAATGACTGGACCATGGTATCATGGGTACTTGTTCTGTCCAAACTCATTTTGTAATGTGTGTGTCTGTGTGTGTGTATAATATATATACATATACATATATAACATACATATATGCATATGTATTTATATGGTGTTTTATCTATTAATGATACCCCCACAAAGCTAGTTCTAAAACTGACCCACCAAATGGACAAAAATGGGTCTGGGGAGATGTCTCAGTTTGTAAAGCGCTTGCCTTGAACACATAAGGACTTGAGTTCAATCCTCCAGTTCAATCCCCCAGTACACACATAAATGACAGGTGTGGTGGTGTGCTGTGGGATAATCCTTCTGTAAGATGTGAATGTGTATTATTCTCACTTGCTAATAAAATCTGGTTGGTCGACAACTGGGCAAGAAGAGACTGAGCACAAGAGCTAGAGTAGGAGAATTCCGAGAAGAGGAAGGGCAGAGTCAGAGATTGGCTGGCAAACGTAGAGAAGCAAGATGAGAATGCTATGCTAAGAAAAGGAGCCAAGCCAGGTCGCTAAACATAGATAAGAGGTATGGGTTCATTTCAGTATAAGAGTTAGCTAGTAACAAGCCTGAGCAATCAGTCGAACATTTGTAATTAATACAAGCCTCTGTGTGGTAATGTGGGAAGCAGCTGCTGGGTATTTGGGAACAGGCCATCAGGAGAGGAAATGTCCTTGTCCATTGGTATGCACCTGTAGTCAGTCCCCTGGGAGGCAGAGGCAGGTGGATCCCTGGAGCTTGGTAGTCAGCCAGTCCATACTAATCAATGACCAGTGAGAGACTGTCTCCAAAAGAGACGTGGTGTAAGAGTGGTGAGATAGCCCAGTGGGTAGAGGTGCCTCCAAGCCCGATGACGTGAGTTCAGTTCCCAGGACTCACATGGGAGAGAGAGAGATCCAACTCCTACAAATTGCTGTCCTCTGACTTTTATGCACATAAATAATCATAATTTTGTTCTAAATTGATGAAAAAAGAAAGAGATGGGCAGTGCATCTGAGAAGGTTTGAGGTTGTCCTCTGGCCTCCACACACATGGACATACATCATTCTGCATGACCACTGACTCCACATGCATCCATACACATATGTACACACACACACACACACACACACACACACACACACATACACACCATAGCAACTGACATCCTCAAGAGACAGCAGGTTCCAAGGTTCCCATTTGGCCAAGAGACTTCGTGCCATCTGATGCCTTCTGTGGGCTCTAGTCAATTTGGGGCTGTGGTGGTGTTGGGGAAGGGTGCTGATGTTTATTGAGTGAATGGATGAGTGAGCATGGACACCTTCAAGACCAAGGCTTGTTGACGGTCTGTATGGTGACTGCCGAGAGCCGGCACCTCCACTCCATCTCTTTTGCCCCTTCTGTCCCTACTCTCCCCTCCCCCAACCCACCTCCATCTCCCTCTGTGTGTTCATTTATACCCCCAGCTGTTACCTGGGAGGGGCGGGGCAGATCATTTGACCCCCCACAACACAGCAGGCAGTGCAGTCCTTCCGTGATGAGGTAGGTCTGTGACACAGCTCTGCTGTGGAGACCTCCCCCACTGCCTTTACCTCGTTAAATGAAGCACAGCTTCCACAGGATGCCTCTCATGCTGCTTCGACAGAATAAAACGTTCTTTTTTTTTTTTTTTTTTTCTTTTTTCCCTGGGTTGGAATTTGCTTCCACCCTATCAGACTCCACTAAAATGAACCCTGGGCAGGCTTGCTTTTCCTAGCAAGCCAAGGACAGTCATTAACTTGTTATTCTAAGTAATCCTCTGCTGAAAGCTGTGAGCCGCCTGTGGTGGACGAGAACAGGGCTTTCCAGTACTTTAAAAAAAAAAAATGCTGGACTTGCTGGCTAGTATGAAGACAGACAGTTTCCAAGGAGGGGCCCCTGAGGCTGGCTGGCTCCAGACAGCAGAGAAGAACCAGTGCAAAGCAAGCCTCATTCAGCTAGCCATGCCAGCTTCTGTGGTTGTGTGGAGAGTATTGCATCAGCCCCTCACTCATAAACGTCTCCATCTTTGTGGTCAGCGGAAGATGCTGCTCTGTTTATCACACCAGATGGACAGCGGATAGTGGTCCTTGGGTTTCTGAAACACACATCTTATTATCTGACCCGATCCAGAATAAGACCCCCAAACACCAGACCAGCTCCTGGGGGGGGGGGGGCATCCTGCTGATCTCTTTCCTCCCATCTCTCCAACCACATCTACTTCTTATCATTCCTCCATCCTATTAGGCTCTTACCTGTGTTTGTGTTTGTGGAGTCTATTCGCTATTCACAGGAGTGCCTTCCCCTGTTCTCCCTACAAGGAATTCACACCAGCTTTCTAAGCAACTCCCATACCCCAGCCAGAATCCACGGCCTCCCAACAGGCACCTTGCTGAGCTCTGTGGCAGAGCCCTTGCCTTGCTTGCCCCAGGCCCTGGGCTCCGTTTCCAGCACCGAGAATGCAAACACCCACATTGTGCAGGCTCCTGGTTGGCTTTCATGACCTGACATGAGACTACTGCCTTCCTGCAAGATCACCTGAAAGCTGAAACCCAAGCTCCTTAGTGATCCCGAAAAGTTACCTTGTCTTACTTCTAAAGTGCTCAGATCTTGGTAAGAACGAACTTCCTGGGAGAAGATTCGTTTCTTAACATTTGACTTTGTCAGGCTTTTGGAGTTTTCTTTTTTTTTTTTTCCTCCTTCATAAGCTTGTTTCTAAGAACACGTTGTATGCCTGTTTTGGTCCCCTGATACCCACAAATTCATTTCCTCTCTACAACTTCAAGGGTCCCAATGCGCAGCCTTTGATAGACAAATCTGCACACAGCTGCTGCCCGGGAGACCAGAAACCTGGAAGCCCCCTGCCTGCCTGGTTCTCCCCTTGAAATGTCTGAAAAGGCTTCCAGAAGGAGGCAGGGGCTGTTCTAGCCTAATGAAGACTGGAGCTTTTGCGGGGAGTGGGAGAAAGTTCAGACCACGACCACCAAGCTTTTATATCCTTTCTCTTACTAGTAAAGTACCTCCTGGAAAATATGACGGAGCTGACTTTGGCAGACCTGTGTGTGGGTCTTTTGCAAGCAAAGACATGTTCCTTCCAGGCTTGGAATCTGAGGCAGGCCTCGCTCCCCACCCCCGCCATAGTAACAAACATAAAGTTAGGTATCACTTTTTTTTCTTACTGCCTACCATGTTCCCAGCACCGTTCAAAGAGATGGATAGAAACAGTTTAACCAATTGATGAGTATGGCTCCTGAACCCTCCTCCCTCCAGTGTTTGAGTGGAGCGATTGGCATTTCCTTCAGCTACCCTGTAAATAAACAACACACACAGTGGGTGCCTGGTCCGGAAAAACAGTGCCACAGGGAAAATCACTCACCTAGACAAGCACCTGCTGTTGGAAGCGTTATCACCAGCCCAAGCGTGACAACACCCAGTCAGCCCTGAAATGCAAGCCCAAGGTTCCACAGAAAATGTTCCCATGCCTCCGGCGCCAGCTCCAAGGGCTGCCACTACTCAGAGATGGACTCTGCCTTCCTCTTCCAGCTCTGTGGAGAGAGGAGACAGCATGGTGGTATTGCAGCTTCGCTGGAAGTCTCTGCAAAGCCCTGGGATAATGAACAGGTGGATAAGAACCCACAGTTGAGTACTGCACTAAGCCACAGGCTTTTGCGAGCACGTGACATTGCAGGGATCTTCGAGTGTTTTGCTCACTGCCGCATACAGGCACCCAATCAATCTTTGCTGAGTGAATGAACGAATGAATGAATGAATGATTTAAATGGCTTGACTACAAACAGCCAGCTGGCAGAGTCAGCTTTTGAGTCACAAGGGTTGTCTACTGAGGATGCCAAGAGCAGCTCCCACTAGGGGTGTAGGACACATGTGATTGGGTAGAGCCTGAAGAACAGCTCGAGTCTACTAGCTTGAGGACAAGTATCTGCAATCTAGTGACAAAACCATTAACTGACAAGTCGGTGACAACCCCAGCCCTAGTCGTCTTGCCTTCCGCCATGCCGGGCATTGGCGATGAAACACAACTTTTCGGCAGGGGGTTCATTTTATCCACCTGTGGCATGGGTTCACAGTGCCTGTCCATCCCCACAAGGAGTGCCAGATGAGACAAGGCGCTTTTGGAACAGCAGAGATGGACTGACTTAGAGTTAGCCCAGCCTCCCTGAGGCTGGCTCCCCTCACGTCTGTCATCATGGTACTACTGTGTGCACGTCCAGCCCTACAATGAGTGAGGCCTTCGTTCACTTCCAAGTCTATTCAAACGCTCTCTCTCACCTCTACCCAGGAATTGCCAGTACCCAGCATGCACAGCCGCTGTACACACAGCTCTAGAATAGGGACCTCTGGAGAAGGCACAGGTTGGGTGTGAAAGGATGGGAGGGCGAGGAGACACTTCAGCTTCGCCTGCACAGATGGTTGGAGAAGAGCTGTGTGTCTGCAGAGGACAGGTCTACTGAGAGCTCCCTGGCTCGCCACATGCTTCCTGTACCATCCGCTAACAATGGAGAGATGTGGAGAAAGGGACACATCCCTGCCCCAGGAAACCAGAACTGGAGAGAAGCTCTCCGTTTCCAAACTTGGAACTTGGCCCTTGGTCCCTTCCTGCCCAGGGTTGGAGGGAAGGGTTAAGGGAAGTTGCTTTCTGAGTCCTGCTCATCCCTGGGGTTCCTTGTGGTAACCCCTGGGGAGCTAAACACTACTCCAACCCTGAGAGTGTAAGCGCAGAGGGCTACCCAACCTAGGACCAGGGAACCCCTAAGACCTTCCCTCAGGGAAAAACCTGGGTGTCATCTCTCACGGGTGGGCGGGTGTCTGTCTACTGTCCCACAGCATGTAATTGTAACCATTGGACTTCCAGAATGCCCAGAGAGGAAATTACAGCCTTTATTAAAACCTCCACATGTCCTTAGTTAGAGCTGCTCCCATTGGCCTAGGGGAAGGATGCTTGGGAGTTGGGTAAAGACCTAGAAGATCTATTTTCTGTATTTCTGGTCACACATCAGTTCACTTTGGAGGCCCAAGACTCCAGCTATGGCTCATCACTCACCCCAAAAAACACTTGGTATTTGACATGCCTGTCTCTGCATGTCCTTTGTGACTGACTATCTACCTACTCCTGGGTCATCCTGGGTGGTGCCCCGCCAGCCTGGTCCAGGTCCTCGCTGTCAGGTGCAAACCTTAACTCTGAGTGGGGGTGGGGACAACCTCCCTCATGCCTTGCCCACACCCCCAGGGCTGGCACAACATCAAGGTTAGTTAAAAGGGGCCTCCAGAGCTCTCGCATGTGGCCTAGGGTCCGAGTGACTCATTAGGCGGTGGCGGCTCGCACACACAGCCTTTAATGTGGGGCGATGGTATTTTTCAGGATTCTTTTCAGAAGGAAAAAGTTAATAACGTGAAGGCTTTATTAGCTCTCTCTTCCCCCCTCTGAGACGTGCCCTTTGGTAGTGCAGTGCCGGGGCTAGTTAAGGCCGAGGCCGGGGGATTTCCTCCTCTCTGGGAAAGACTGTAATTACACACACACACAGGGGCCAAGGCAGTGAAGTGGTAACACACCGAGGTCTTAACCTCAGAGGCGGGAGGGGAGCTAGGTGTGAGCCGTCGTGGCCAGGCCTGCAAAGCAGAACCATATGGGAAATCCATTACCTGCTCTACAAAGGCGGCCTTGCTAATAAACGTATTTACTGGGTTAAATAAATATGCGCAGGGCTGTTAAAAGCCTGGCCCTGTGACTTCAAGTCACCAACATTTTTCACTTGTCAGAAAGAGCCTTTTGGAAGCTTTCAAGCGGCCTGCCTTCCTGCCCATGTTTATGCATCCACTGTACCCCTGCCCACGGAGAAAGAAAGGGTCTTTGTCTAGCAATGTGGAGACCTTACAGGTAGTCAAGGGCATGTACAGGCTGTGTGTGCCGGGCCTCAGGAGCGCAGGTCACTGCTCAGAACTGGTGTGAGGAAACACATCTCCACACGGCCCTGTGTCCACCAAGAGGGAGGGCCCTGCTCACATTGCATCATGGAATCTTCATGACTATAATTTCTTGTGAATCTTTGCTGTCAAAGATGTGTGATATAAAATCACCGTTTTGACCATTTTCCAGTGTCCATTTCTATGTATCTAGTGTATTTATCACTGCTACCATCTGCTTCAGAACATTTCCATTACCCCAGTGGAAACAATCTCCCACGAAAGCTGGAAGTCTCCCTTCCTCTCCCCTCCAAGCTGCTGGCAACCTCTCACCTGCCTCCTGTTCTGTGGGTGTCCCTATTGGAGACATATGGGATCATTCATGTCTTCCACATTCACACACTAAGCAGTTTTCATTTCGTCCATGCTGCAGCTTGTATCCATACTTCCTTCTTTGTTATGGCTGAATAGTATTCCATTGTGCGGTCAGCTCACATTTTGTTACATAGTCAGCAGCTTGATAGGTATCTGGATCGTTTGGTTTTGGATATTGCAAATGGTGCTGCTATGGACATTCTTATAGTGTTTCTGAACATCTGTTTTGTTTTTTTTTTTGGGGGGGGAAATATACCTAGGAGTGGAAATCCAGGGGTACAGGGCAACTTTCTATTTAAAAAAAAATAATGGTGGCCAATTTACTTGGGAGAAAAATCGAGAAACCAAAATACATTAAAAAATAAATAAGTCAAACTCTAGTTCTCATAGCTCTGCCCAATGTTGGGTATGCTCTCTTCATCTTGCAGTCAAGTGTGAAAACCAAGGGATTTATGGTCATACCAAACGCGGGCGCCTGGGATTTGAAATCTGGTTCTTTCGACCATGAAAGAAATAGTCTCCCTTCCTGCTGCCACCCCCTGGGTTGTGGTTATATGGGAAATGGTGTGCACTTCCAGAGCCCCAAGTAGATCTCAAGAAATTGTTAAGTGGCCTTCCCCAAAACCATCACAGAGCACATGAACTTGCTCACCCCCTCCCCCAAACACAGAGCTTCTCACAGCACATCTGTAAGACACCAACAGGAACTGGGATGAGTGTGGAAAGGGGCAGCTCATTTGTTCTCAACCAGAACGGCTTATTTCTCTCCAAGAGGAAAGGTTTGGCCATTACCACAGTGTTTGTTGGCTCTTGAGAACAGTATGTGATACCTGTTGCGTGGCTTTCTAAGTATGACTTCACTTTCCATGAGCAGAGCACCCCAAGAATTGACATAATGAAAACCGCTGTCCCTTCATCCCTACTGCTCTTTATTTTACTACCACGAAAATATTGTTATCACCAGGGTCCTTCCTCTCTGTATGATCCTAGTATTTTTCTTCAATCCTTTGATTTCATGTATGTTAGCACACACACACACACACACACACACACACACACACACACACACACACGGCAGTACTGCCAGTTACTGCATGTGACCTCAGTCCCTGGTCATTTCCTCTACACTGAAGAGCTAGTCAAAGCATACAAACAGTACAGACAGGCCCTGATACCAACAAAGGTGGGCTTGAGGCTCAACTGTGAGTTCTTCACCAGTGTGTTTAAGCAATACTGAGAACCTATCTCAGCCCCTGTGTCCTCATCCTGTAATTACACCCTATGTCATGCAAGACTATCAGGATTTTCTTTTTTGGTGAGCGTGTGGTGTGGGTGTACATATGTGAGAGCACATGCAGATGGGAACAAGTGTGTGTCAGAGTGTGCGTGTGTACATGTGTGCACATGTGTGTATGTGGAGATCAGAGATGACATCTGGTGTCTTCTCCAACTCTCTCAACCTTATATATATTGAGGCAGGGTCTCTCACTTTAACCTAGATTTTGCGTTCTAGATGCTGACATTGTAGGCAGGCTGCTCTGCCCACCCTGGGGGTCCACACTCTGGTCCTCCTGCATGCATAGTAACCACTTTACCTGCTGACCCACCTCTCCAACTTCCTGTGATGATGTTTAATGAAATCATGTGTTTTCTAAGATCCTGACACCCATCCCAGTCTGGGTTTAGGACAAGTCAGTGACCATCCGTGTACTCCGTCACTTCGTGATGGCAGGGAGGGCTGGAGGGGCCAATGGAGAAAGGAGCAATATGCTTCAAATGGAACCATTCTGCGCCACACGGGACATGGTTCTCCTTTGTGTCCATCACAGAGATCACAGCATTTATCAAGATATTATAGTTCTGAGCCAGGCAGTGGTAGTACACACCTTTAATCCCAACACTCTGGAGGAAGAGGCAGGTCAATTTCTGAGTCTGAGGCCAGTCTGGTTTAAAGAGTGAGTTCTAGGATAGCCTGGGCTACACAGAGAAACCCTATCTTAAAAGAAAAAGAAAAGAAAAAAAGATTATTACAATTCCATGATGACAGTTCTATTGCAATCAGGCTGTAGATACAGATTCAATTGGGAACAGTTGAGGGTTTGTTTGAGCTGCATAGGGCGAGGACCACAGAGCCCAGTGAGCCATCTCCTGGTCACTAGGCCCATGGAGGTGGGAAGGGAACTTTCAACAGCCCAGGCCATTTGGAGTGGAGCCGGCTCTCTGGCTTGTGTCCACGCTCTTCTTCCATTCACGCTCTTCTTCCATTCTCGGTGGTATAAAACGAGCGAGTTTCCGGAGGTCAGTGGCTCCCTTTGGGAACAGAAGAGGGAGGGGGGTAGAAAAAGTGTCTTCAGATAATGAGCAGAAGTTTTCAATCAACTTGATGCATGTCAGATTCTCAAAAGATGAGTTATGTGTGGCAAACGCGCTTCTTTCAAGTCCTGTTTATGGTTGGTTAAATAAGCAATGGGATGATCTGTCACTTTGGCTCTCAGCTGGTGAGCACAGAGAGCAACAAGCTAATCTGATGTGAAATGATTTGGACAGTAAATAAATAAATCCCACCTTGATAAGCGGGACTCCTCGGGAGCTCTCCCACGGGTCCTAAACATTCTGATTAAGGGTTGATGAGGGCTTCCCAGGGAGAGGCCAGAGACATCTTCCCTGGAGGTCCCTACAAGCAGAGCCACATTCCATCTGTTGGGGGGACAGTTTAGGTTGAAGGAGGGCAAGCGGGTGAAGGGGTGAACCAGGTGACCTTTCTCCATCTCATCCACCAAGAAGGCTCAGAAACTTATCTCGAGTCAACTGGCAGATTTGGAGTGTGTGAATCTGGAATCTGGTCTAGGATTCACGCTGGATTTCAGCTCCATGAATAGGGATGGGTAGAGACACACACAAAAGGGGAAGAAGTGTGTGTGTGTGTGTGTGTGTGTGTGTGTGTGTGTGTGTGTGTGTGTGTTGGGGGGTGCCTAAGCAATCTTCATAAATCTTGTAAAGTTGCAACTACTCCCCGAAAGGCAACTTAGCAGAACAGGGTGTCTAAACACAAAGTCACCTCACTGCTGGGAAAGGGGTATTATTCCAGCTTCCATACTCCCGTGTTCCTGGTGGAAGCTCTGGGATTTTCTGTTTGTTTCCTTCTGTAGCATCTTTTTTTCAGTGTGAGGTGGAAATACTTGTTTATATGTACCCTTACCTGGCTTTATACTCCTTCCTACTTGCTACCCATTGAGGGGAAAATGCTTCAGAAGCCACATGCTTTAGGCAACAGCTTCCCTTGGCTAAGCATTTCAGTCTCTTCAGCGTAGCCTCTGGTTCAGCACTGGGAGCTACCCCTTGACAGGGTACCGACAGCGCATGCTGCTCTTTAGATTCGATTCTTGTCTATGCCTCGGTTTCTTCATTGAGGCAGTAGATGCCAATGCTCTAACTGAGAGGGTTGTCCTAAAGCATAAACGGGTCAAACGGCCAAGACTAGTCACTGCTGAAAATTCCAACAAAGCCGGGTAAAAAAATCAGACTCTCAGCCCTTCTCACAAAGACAGACCCCGAGGAGCCGACCAGCCAGCGTGATCTGCTCTCGCTCCATTTTCCTTTTCTGCTTGGCTTTTGTTTCTTCTTTTCATCATCTCCCTTTTGAGTCACACGATTTCTCTTGGTTTTCTTTTTGGAAAAATAGCATTTACATTTTCTTACATGGTAATTGTCACTCGCTTAGATGGAGTTAGAAAGAGGTTTCAACATTTAGGAAGGAAGAAAGAAAAGAAGGAAGGAAGGAAGAAGGAAGACAATAATTCAAGTAATTTAAAATTCTATCAGATGGAGACAATTGTTACTTTTGGACTGTTCCTATCATGTTTTTCCCTTGTGTATGTGGTAAAGGCCTGAATATTTTTTCTTATTAGCAACTTTGGTGGAGGTGGTTTAGGCAACATCCTGCACACATTTTGTTCATTATCTTTTAACCACTCAGGGAGCACATTATGGACGTGATTCTCAAATAGGAGGGGCATTTTGGTAATGGCAATAACCATTTCCCAATTGCCAATTATGTGCCAGATGCTGGCTGCTCCAGGAACTCTGTTAAAATTACTCCATTCGTTCTCATAAGTCCCTAGGAGAGAGTTGTTAAGGTTCTTCTACATATTAAGAACTGGATCTCAGGGGGAATAAATGATATGCAAAAGTTCACACAAGTCAGAAAATGATAAAGCCAAGATTTAAAACCAGGTCTGGGGCCAGAGAGGAGGTTCAGTGTGTAAAAGTATTCAGTAGAGTAAGCCTGACAACCTGAATTTGATCCCCAGAAACCATGTAAAGGTGGAAGGAGAGAACCAACTTCACACACACAGTGTGGTTTATGTGTTCACACACACACACACACACACACACACACACACACACACACACGCCAATGGAAATAAATAATACAATTCAAAGAAGAAAAAACAACAGGTCTGACATACTCCATAGTGTAGCTCTTGCAATCATTCAGTGGCTTGTATACATTGTAAGTCAGACTAGAGATCTTCAGTGAGCACAGAGGTATGACCCTTCACAACGTAAAGCCTACAGTTTACTTGGCAGGATGGATGCTTGTCCATTTATCATACAAACAAACTGTAGCATTCATTACATCAGGCTCTAAAGGAAACAGGCCCTGGGCTTTCTGAGAACCTGAACTGGGGAGCGGTTGACAGGGGGGTTCACAAAACACTCCCTTGAGGAAGTCACACTTTACTGAGCTGGGAGAAGTGAATGAACTTTACTGGCCAGGGAGTGAAGAATGAATAAAGGAGAACAACAGCAGAATGTTCATGAGAAACAGCAGCACAGAGCTTTGAGAATTTGACAGGTGCTAGGGGATGGATATGCAAGGGGACAGAGACCGGCAGGATGAGAGATGAGACCAGAGACGGGAGAGGCAGGAGATAGAAGGTTCTGAATTCAATCAAGGAACCTTGAATTTCTCATCAGGTCCATGGAAGATATTAAGGAACTGGAAGAAGGAACGAAGTTAGGGACCTAACTTGAGGGACCCTCATGGCCTCCACAGTGATGCTGTCCTGGAAGAGGTAAGGGCTGACACGGTCGGGGAGTGATGACTGCAGCTTGGGCCAAGGTATGGATGGATATAGAGACAACAGAGTCAGGGAGCATCTTGGGAAGTACACTCTTCAGAGCTCGCTGATGAATTTGCTATGGGAAGACAGGATATGAGAACAAACCCAGGGCTTTGGATCTGCTTAACCCAATCGGTGGTGGCACTCTTCCTGAGAGAGAGAATATGAGGGAATATCATGGGGGGATGATCACCAGTTCAGTTTTTGGATACATCAGGTTTGAGATG
The DNA here is from genome assembly GCF_903995425.1 of Onychomys torridus. Classification (NCBI taxonomy): domain Eukaryota; kingdom Metazoa; phylum Chordata; class Mammalia; order Rodentia; family Cricetidae; genus Onychomys; species Onychomys torridus. The sequence continues at coordinate 43,180,648 of NC_050463.1, forward strand.
CCAGAGAGGGCGAGATCGCCATGTGGAGGCTTGCCACTATCTCCTCTTGTGTGAAGAATCAGAATGTCAAGTGTCTGAATCTTTGTGGTAAACACAGTAACTCTTCACCACTCCTAGTGGTGCTAGAAGCTAGGGCATGGATGCTCCATTTACTCCCATCAACTTGGGGCTGTCGGTTGCATAGAACGGAATGAAGTGTACTGGAAGCTGTGATCCTGGCTCCCCCACTCTACTGCCACCTGGGGAGACCACTCATTGCAAGGGGAAATGGTGACTAGGACGATCCCAGAATTTTTGAGTACCTGAAACCTCACCAGGGCCACTGGCAAGTCTTGCAAAAGGAAGGACAGACAGGAGCTGGTTAGAAGAGCTTTCTTGAGCTTTGTTCTAGAGAAAGAATTGCATCATCTGCCTCTCAACTCCCAGATCCCCAGCTGCTGAAGCGTGGGTCAGAATACCACCAGCCACCAGCCACCCTGCACACCCAGCTAGCTTAAGCTACACCCAGCTGGGACACTAGAGTACTCCTTCCCTGCATGGCTCCTTGAGAGCAGAGATCTCTTTTTGCTGCACCTGAGCCCAAGGATTACAGCAGGAGGAGCTATGGGAAGTCTCAAGTTATGGTGCCCAGTTGGAACCAAAGTCGACCTAGCATTCTGAACCATTACTTTAGGACAAAGCTTTAGGATGAAGCAGGACAAATACCACCTTCTGAAAGTGATGGAGATGATTCATTCACCAGCTGTGCAAATCTCAATGGAGGTCATAAGAAACAAAGGAAATCCCAGTAACAAGAGACCTACAAACAACACGGTAACTCTTCAGCAACAGACCTCCAGGATAACAAAATACCCGGCAAAGAATTCAGAAGGACAACTGCAAGGAAGCAGTGGGCTGAGGGAAAACACAAACAGAAATTTCAACAAAGCCCCCCCAGAAAACAAATCATGATACACAGGGAAGTTGGCACAGAAACAGAGGGGCGTGAAGAAGGTCTAATGATCTCAACACGTCAAAACCAGAATGCAACTCAAGGCCTGACTAGCTCAAGCAGAAGAGAGAAATTTCAAACTTGAAATTAGCCACTTAAAAATTTTAAAAAAAGCTAAAGTAGCATGTGAGATGCCACTAAAATGTACAAATAGGAGCGCCTAAAAGAAGGAAAAGGGCCTAGAAAATTCTTTCGATGGAGTCATAGCTAAAACGTGTTCCTAACCTTGGTAAAGACAAAAGATAACAAGGCACAGGGTGGGTATAAGGCTCCAACTCGATTTGACCAGAAGAGATCTTCATTGTAGCTTATGATAGTCAAATCATCAGAAGTAGATGGCAAGGGGAGAGTGTGCTAAGAATTGTAAAAGAGATTGGCAAGTCTTATTTAAATCTGCAATTATTGGAGTAACAGCATATTTCTCAGCAAAATATATATATATGCTACAAGGGAATAGGATGTATTCCAAGTTCTAAAAGGAAATATGCCAACCATGTCTACTATACCCAGCCAAGGTATCCTTCAGAAATGAAGGAGGAATAAAGACATTTTCAAACAGGAAAAAAAAAAAAAAAATGGAAGGCATCCATCACTGTTGTGCCAGCTCTGCAAACACACTTATGGAAGTCCTATATTCATTCAGATATGAAAGACAGTTACCAAGATGAAAAGCCAGGAGAGTGTAAAACCTACTAGAAGATGCACAGAAGAGAAATGAAAAATAATAAAAATGTCGCAATACAGTGAGTACACTGCCACTTGCATAGCACGTGTCTGAAACCATCCAGATACCAACATCTCCCCACCCCAAATCGTTTAGGTCTAGGATTGTGTCTCCCAAGATTGCTTCAATCCCACACATTTTGGGGACTGAACAGTTTCCCTCCCACCCTAAAGATGAACAACAACAAAACAAAAGAAGAGATTTTTAACAAACACCAGTAGATTAAGAAAATGATATATTGTTTCCAGGTTCTGGCTATTACAAACAAAGCTGATACGAACATAGCTGAGCAAATGCCCTTGTGGTATAATTGAGCATTCCTTGGGTATATGCCCAAGAGTGCTATAGCTGGGTCTTGGGGGAGATGGATTCCCAATTTTCTAAGGAAGCGTCCAACTGTCGAGAAAGAGGAGGGTGTGCAAGAGCGTGAATTGTTGAATCCAAGATTGAAAAAGCACAGGGACAAATAGCCAAATGACTGGAAGCACATGAATTATGAACCAAAGGCTGTGGAGCCCCCAGCTGGATCAGGCCCTCTGGATAAGTGAGACAATTGAATAGCTTGAACTGTTTGGGAGGCATCCAGGCTGTGGGACCAGGACCTGTCCTTAGTGCATGAGCTGGCTGTTTGGAACCTTGGGCTTACACAGGGACACTTTGCCCAGTCTGGAAGGAGGTGACAGGACCTGCCTGTACTGAATCCACCAGGTTTAAATGAATCCCCAGGGGTGCCTTGATCCTGGAGGACATAGGAATGGAGGGGAGGGGCTGGGGGAAGGTGGGGGTCTGGGCGGGAGGGGGGAGGTCAGGGGAACCCTTGGCTGATGTATAAAATTTAAAACACATAATAATAAAGAAAAAAATTAAAAAAAAAAAGAAAATGACATATGTAAATTGTTACTCACCTACTACAAGTTGGAAGAGAAACAAACTCAAATTCCCCAATAAAAGATGCAGGCTAACTGGCTAGACAAGGTATCAAGCCCAGCTCAGCAACTTGCTGATTACAAAACACTCAGTTTACCAGGGAAGTTGCAACTCACAGACTAAAAGGCAGAGATGCCGTTAACAACATCTACTCAACCAAAGCGGGTGTTAGATGTGGAATATGATATGGAATTTATAATGGATGTCTGGAATAGAACTGTCTGTGTGTTTCTATCACCTATGTAAGAAAATCAATGGGTGTTTGTCATTCTTCTAGGCTATCCCATACCTGAACCCCTTTCTCATTACTGGGGAGCCCTTCATCTGATGGGACCAAGCCCATTTCTGACTGTAGAAGCTGAAAGATCAGCTCTCGGGGTGACTTGGAACTAGATGGAGCTGGGAAGGTGGCTGAGTTGGTAAAACACCCACTATGCAATCAAGAGGACCTGAATTTGGCCCCCCAGAACCATGTAAAAGGCAATTTTAGTATGTGTCTGTAACCATAGTGCCAGGGAAGGAGGCAGAGTCCTAGGTCCTAGGGCTCCCTGACCACCCAGTCTAGCCAAAAGGCACACTCTGAGTTCAGTGAGAGATCCTAACAAAAAAGATAAGGTGAAAGACACCAAACATCAACCTTTGGCTTCCACTTGCATAAGTAAGTGGTGTGCACATAACACATACACACACACACACACACACACACACACACACACACACACACACACGATCAAGGATTGTCTCCTAGGATTGTTTCAGTCCCACACATTTTTGACTTGGCACTGAACAGCTCCCCTCCTAGTAAACCAAGGCTGAAGGGTCACCTGCTAAGAAGAGCAAGATACATACACTGCTCAAAGCCAGCCATGTGGCTTCCTCTGGCCATCTGTCCAGGAGACCATGGAGGTCAGAGAGGTCCAGGCTCTACTTTACTGCCCCTCAAAGCAACTCACACGTGTATGTCCTTGATAGCAGAGAAATTACCTGGTTAATTCAGACAGAGCAATTGTCTAACAAGGATGAGAAAGCATATTTTCTTTTCTGGCCTTGAATAATGAAGATTGTTCATCCTCAATGCTGTAAATATATCACCCAAAATAGCATGGAGTCGAGAGAAACCAACGCTCATCAGCAGATTTAAAATTAAGTTCTCTTCCTTCCCACTGACAATAGGATTTCTTTTTAGTCTATATTTTTGCTATCAACTTCACTTCGTTTTGCTTAATTAGATGGATGTAATAACTCAGACCTAGAAGAGGTCTTGTTATTGATAATGAGGGCACAACAGAAGCCATTTGTACCCAGAGAGGGTCTGCCTAAGAGACCTACAATGTTCATGTTGGAGAACACAAAATGGACTTGTTTTCTTTTTTGTTTTTTTAGGTGGGTGGGTGGGGGTTCATGGATGAGGGGGGTGGTGACTGGGGTGCATGATGTGAGATTCCCAAATAATCAATAAAAATGAAAAAAAGACCTACATCATCCATGAACTTTGTGTGTGATGGAAATGTTGTCTGATGTTGTAACTGAGTCATTTCTAGCAACGTGTAGCTACTGAGCCCTTGAAATGGGGCTAAAGAAGAAAAATGTTGGGGGCTGGAGAAATGGCTCAGTGATTAAGAGCACTGGCTGCTCTTCCAGAGGACCTGGGTTCAAGTCCCAGCACCTACATGGCAGCTCTCAGCTGTCTATAATTCCAGTTCCAGGGGATTCATCACCCTCACACAGATGTACATACAGTCAGAACAATGCACATAAAATAAAAATAGGTCATTAAAAAAGAAAACATGATAAATTTAATTATCATAAACTTGCAAGTAAGTTTTACATAAGACTAGTGAGTATAGTATTGGATGGGACAGGGGATATTTGTGACCAGTTATGTCTTACCACAACCTCAACAAGAAGCCCCAAAGTAAATCAAGATTTCCCAAAGTTAATCATTTAGTTGGAGCTGATTTGGAGACAGGAGATCTGGAGCAGAATCCCCCCTTTCCCAGTACTGTATGGGGGTTTATTAATTGTCTACACAATTGCTTTTGTAAAGGATCTACTTCTCTTAGCCCAGAATGAGGAACTCTGAATTTGAAGCCATTTATTAGGCTTAAATTTATGTGGTGTGAAATCTGTTAGATCATTTGCTCATCAGTAGGTTGTCGAGAAGAAAGGCCCATCTACAAAGGGTTTGGAGGGTGAGGGTCACTGGTGTAATCAGAAACACACCAAGCCTGCCCCGCAGCTAACGGGTCTGTGCCTTCAAGTAAATCTTAAGTTTGAGAAGTGGCCTTTTGAAGACCTTCCTATTGGTAACATTTCCTCTCTTATTAAAAAAGAAGAAGAGAAAAACAAAAGTAATTCTTTGTCACTATTCTTCAACTTAAAAACTTGAAAGGTAGAAGCCTCTGGAGGTTCACATCTAAAATCCTGGAGCATGTGAGGCTGCCAAAGTGGAATGAAACCTTCAAACCTAATAGGCGGGGGTTGGGATTTAAGAAGGCCTGAGTAGAATTTGGACAGAATGGTAATAGGACCGACCAGCCAACCCCAGCCATCAGAGGCCTGCACAATACTTCAATGTTCAAGAGGAAATTGTCAGTTCTGGTTTGGAGGCCAGCTCATTCATCCACCAAATGCCAGCCATGGGCCATACAGGTCCTAAGCTGTGTTCTGGGGACATAAAGGCAAAAACGTAGCTGTTGCTTGGGGATTCACACTTCTAGGAGAGCCCAGTGGGATCCCGTAGTATGACATTATGGGGACAGTGTGGTCCAACAGCTGGAGGAATTGCCTGTTTAATCGGTGGAGGTCTGTCTAGCATGCACACAGCCCTCGTCTGTTCCCCAGCACTGCAAACCAGGCATGTTGATCCATACGTGTAATCCTATGATTCGGAAGATACAGGCAGGGAGAAGCAGAAGTTCGAGGCCACCCTTAGCTACAGAGAGTGTTCCAGGGAAGGCTGGACTAGAGTCACTGTCCCAAGTAAATAGATAAAATTAATTCAACAACAACAACAATGGATCATCTGAGCAGAAATTTGAAAAGCAATTTTGTTTTGTTTTGTTTTGTTTTCCATCTCAAATATTCTCATTTCCTAGTTCTGAGGCAACCCATGAGAACAATTGAGAATTATTTGGCATTTATTTTGAAAGAACTGGTCTTGGTATATATCGAAGGTTGCTTTCAGAGTCATGTCCTTTGCTTCAACCTCCCAAGTGCTGGGATTACAGGTGTGTGTCACTACGTTCACCCATGAGAATGAATGCATTGATACTAAGAATATTCAGACACTAATAAGCTCTTAGAAGAGTCACCTTAAGAGACAACTTGGGGTAGTTGAACAGAGTGAAGGTGGCGTTTCTCAGTCTTCATCACCTCAGTTGCGTGAGCAAGATTCACTCAATACCCACATCACTAAACCCAGGAATTTTACCTCCTCCCAAGGCTCCCCAAAGCCTTCCTTCAGTGTGTTTCACATGGAAAGCTACAACCATTCTACTTCTGCTGGCTTTTTCCTGCTGTAAAGCCATCCTTGGAGCTATCACGACTTCCCAAAACATGCCATCGGATGTGCTTAATTATGGCCCATAACCATTCTGCAGTCCTGACTCCTGGGGATCATCTGTGTGCTGGCTCTGTGCTCTGGACAGGCCCTTCTCTGCAGCCCCTTCATGTGTTCAACAAGAGAATGAGTATCCTTCTTTCTAGACCCATCAAGACCCACCATGGATACACAATCTCTCTGTGAAGCCCCTCCTCTTCCTCTCAGGTCACTTCGCTTGCCCTTCTACCTCTGTGGGTACATCTGCCTACTAGGTTCGAAGGTTTCATTTCATTATGAGAAGATCTCAGAACGGTGAGAACACAGGTCCTGGGGACAGTCCCACCAGGACGTGATCAGAGACATACAGGAAATCTGAGTCACAAAGAGTGTTGAAGACAGGCTGGAGAGTTGGTCTCATTCTGTAGAAATGGGAAAGAAGTGGACTGAGAACAACTCCCTAGAAGAGGGGAGGAGACAGCCTCAGACAGTTCTCTGGCTGTTGTCTGATAAATCTTCCTACCGCAGATTTTGAAAAATGCCAGGAACATCCCAAGGTGGACCAAATGCTATGAGGAAACTTTACCATGAGGTGTGCAGCATTCCACTCTTTCCTGGGACATGGAAACTCAAGTGTGTGTATTGTCATCCTTGTTGGTGCCCAGGCCTTGCCCCTTCCTGCCAGGTCTGTTTCTGACTCACATCTTCCTGCCAGGCTCCCATTCCCCCCTAGCAAAGGTTGACTCTGGAGCATGGAGCAATACGTAAAGTCTGGTAAGGGGCCATCACCCACGACATCTGGCCGAGCTGGCGAGTCCCACTCTGGCACTCTCTTCTCCTCTCTGGCCACTTAGTGTGGGAAGTTTGAAAAGAACTAGATATTGAGAGCATTAAAACAGTGGTCATTCCAGTAAAGCTGGAGAGGGGAGGAAGGCTTGAAGCCCTGATGCCAAGCAAGGTCGCTTGGAGGCCATGGATAGGCAGTTCCGAATGGACTGAGAGGTCAACAGGGTATTTGAGGATAGGTGATGTGAGAATGGAAGTCACATCAGTCCTGTGAAGCAGGTAAAGGGGGAAATGGTAGATCCATGTCAAGAGCCCACCGGCTCTCCTTAGTGAATAGCTGAAGTGTGGCGGGGGCCAGCTAGCAGGAGCGTCTGAAGCCAAATCTCTCGAGTCAAGCCCTTGCCTCCCACAGTCTCTCTACTAATGCTAACCACCTGGCACCTGCCATTTGGTGGCCTGATGCTGGCCAGGCCTCCTCAGACACCTTTCATGTGACATCCCTCTCTCCTCAGCTTTCACAGGACCCAGGGTTACTGCCTGCAGTGCTGGGAGATGAGAAGCAGGCCTCAGGGGTGAGGAGGAGGCTATGGTGATGCCCCCGGGGCCTCCCTGAGGGCAATGTTAGTAACTCTGGTTCCCACGGAGCTGAGCTTCAGGGCCATTGGGGCAGTGACAGGAGGTGTGAAGTCCACAGAGGGTCCCAGGCCTTATCTGCCATGAAACCTCAGTGTGGGAGCCAAAGGAGGCTGCAGCTCCGGCCTGCCCAAACTACAACCACAGATGGACGAGTCACCAGTGGTACAAGAAAGGGTTTCTCCCAGCACTCTTTCCTACCCATGTAGGCAGAGGAACCCAGGACAGGTGTTGAATGGCCATTGGCTATCAAGGCACTGTTTCTTATCTTGACAAAGCATGTACGCAAACCCAGATGTTCCCCAGAGTCTCCAGACAGCAAGGGGGCTCCAAGTATGAGTTTTAGCTGCTAATAATAGTACTGGTGGGAACAAAGCCGCTTAGAGGTTATTGACAGTCTTAGGCAAAGATCTCTTAGAGCCAATACAATTCATGAAGTAGCCAGTGGGGCCCCTTGTGGATCAGGGACTGCTGTCCAAAAATCTCAGCTTAGCATAGAATCTCTGTAATTCCTTGAAGGATGGAGATAACACCCACTTTGCCAAAGGTTCTTCGTTTTAAATAGGTAATGCGGAAAAAACGCAAAATATTTTGTGATGGGCTAGAGCAGGGACAGAGCTAGTGTTTTCTGTCATGTGTCATGCACGAATGCTTCTGTGCATCTACTGAACAAGGTCATTATGGCCGCGCCTTTATTACTGAGGAACAAAAGCTTTGCACATTTTTTCAGCCATGGTTGGCTAATCCCACCCCATTTTTGCAAACTGTGTGCCCATGTCAGGTCCTGTAGAGATCCCAATTTGAGCTGTGGCTGAGAAAGGCACTTACGTGGGAAGAGTAGGCCTGTGAAGCCACTGAGTAGATGGGTTCCCAGGGTGTGCTCAGCCCCCACTTGTGGGACAGCAGGGAGGCACAGAGTGTGGTGTAGGGTGTCCATGGGAATCTGTGTTTGCTGGTCATTTGGAACTGTTTGTCTCTGAGGGTGATTTACATCTTGTCCTGCTGGCTGTTTGATCTCCAGCCTGAAGGCTGAACACATCAGCGTGTCCACTCCACCCCCAACTCGTGGGGCCCTTAGGACCAGCCTTGGATGGTGTGGCTGGCAGGGTCTGAGAGCACAGGGTGGCAGGTCAGGCATGCCCTGGACAGGAAGAAGCTGCAGAGCTTAGAGAAGGTATGCCCACTGATGTTCTTTCCAGAAAGGCAGGGCAGTGCGTTGAAAAGCAAGAGCACTCTGAGTCAGAGATGTCACGGTGCCAATCCCCGGCTCCTAATTTACCACTTGCCAGGCCCCAAACCTTTGTGTAACTTCTTTGAGCCTTCATTTCCTTATTTATAAAGTGAGGGCGGTCCAGTCTCCTTGAGGAGATTTGGGGGGCAATAACGATAGATAATGGGTCCAGAGCCCTTGGTTTAGAAAAGGCACTCATAAAAATCCCTAGAAATTTTGTTGTTATTTAGTTGGGGGGAATCTGACCCTGTCACAAGGGCCCATCTCTCAACATCAACCTGTGTGTTAGGCTCATACCAGTCATCAAAAAGAAGGTAGAAGGGGCACCAGATGGCACCTGGTGCCTACCCTGCTGAGACCAGCAGCAGTCACGTGAGGAGGAGACACCGGAGGATGTGGGCAGGGTAGCGGGAACACAGGAGGTTGGGGAACTGAGGTTCCAACTGTTGCTTCAGCTCTGCCCCTTAACTGTCTGCACCTAGCCAGAGTGGAGGCAGGGAGGTTGGTCCAGGAAGGGTAGAAAGGGATGGGGATGAAGCTCTGCTGGGCACAGGCTGCGGAGATGCTCCCCACCCAAGCACTAGCAGACCCTGCAGGAGTCTGTCACTGTCATTTATTCCTCACCAGGGTGAGGGACTTCTAGGAGCAGAGCCAGGCATGGCTTGGTGAGCCTGGAGTCCCAACCATTGGGAGCTGAGGCAAGAGAATCTCTTGAGTCTAGGAGCGCAAGGACAGCCCAGAAAACTCAGAGATGTCAGAATGGAGTGAGAAACTGCAGGTGCAAGGTACTTTTGCCAGGAGAACAGGCAGGGATAACACCTGGGAAATTAGCCTTTTTTTTTTTTTTCCTAAGGAAGACTACAAAGGCCTAATGGAATGGGCAAAGCCGGTGTTACAAACAACACAATGACCTGCCCAGTGCTACAGCTTCAGGAGAGAGAGCACAGGATACTCTTTCCCAATCTGATGAGCATTAGAATGTATGCCCCCCCCCCCCCCCCCCCACACACACAGAAGAGGCACTCGCTGTCACTTCCTCCTCTCCCAAGTTGAGTATCTATCCATCAGTCCTGAATAGGAGACCCCGCTCTATCCTTCCCAGCCCTTGTTGATGTGTCAAGACCTGAGCCTACCCTTTGTTCTCTGAGGGCCTCCTAAGAGGTGTCATCCTGGTCCTTCTGAGTCTGTTCCAGATTTCTCTGATTTCAGGTGAGATCCTCGCATGGAGCTGAGTAAGGGGGAGAGGACCACCCTGCCTTCACAAGTGGGTGGGCAGACACAACGGGAGAGCTGGGTAAGTGATTAGGTCACAGAAGCTAAGAGAAACTGAGGTAAACTATGGAGGAGGAGGAAGAGGAGGAGGGAGGAGGAGGGAACAGGGAGGAGGAGGGAGGAAGGGGAAAGAGGGAAGGAGGAAGAGGAGGGAAGAGAGGGGAAGAGGGGGAAGGGGGAGGAGGGAGGAGGGAGGAGGGAGGAGGGAAGATGGAGGAGGAGGAAAAAAGAGGGAGGGGAAGGAGGGGAGAGAAAGGAGGAGGAGGGAAGAGGGAGCAGGGAAGCAAGAGCAAGGAGAGTGTGTGTGTGTGTGTGTGTGTGTGTGTGTGTGTGTGTGTGTGTGTGAGAGAGAGAGGGGTGGGGGACTGCAAAGCCCATAGGACACTTAGAGCTTCCGTCCTGATCTCACTTCCGGCTGCTAGGTGAGGCTCTCAGCACTGTGTGCCCCACCACTCAGGGACTACAAACAGCTGGCGATTGTAGGGAAGACCAAGTGTTACCCTGTAACACTCAGGTGGTCAGAAATTGGGGAAAGACCATTTTTTTCCTTTTTTTTTTTTTTTTATCAGCATTTCATACAATTTTATTTCTTCCCTCAGTCACAGTCATGTGATTCCCAAACTTTGTCTTACCAGGCAGGTCTGTAGACACAGGCTTTTCCCTCCTACACTGGGCAAGGTGAAGGGGTGCTTCTTGAAATGGCCCCCCATGGACCCCTCCGGTCAGCCAACCTAAGCCACCCCTTTGCCTAGCTTTATCTCCACTATATTACGTAGCCACTTCAATGAATCCCACCCAAAACAGAACGTTTCCATGGCTTTCGTGATTCTGCCATATTTCCCCCGTAGACTGTGCCTGATCTTTACTACGCTGTCGCCACCTTTGAGGCCCCGAGGCTTCTTGTCAACATGGCCAGTCCCAAAGAGGCTGCACCTCCCTTCCCCCCATTTTTTTTCATCTTGAGTGCATCCTCGTAGCTTGCTCTTGAACCCTCACCCATGACGGTCATTTTTTGTGAGCTTGAAGTGAAAACTCTGGAAAGAGGGACTGATGTTTACTTTCTTCTGGAATTACGCAGCTGTTAAGACCTCAGAATCCCCATCCTTGATGGGTGCGTTACTAGAAGTCAGGTGTTCATATCCGGGCAGGTGAGGACCCTGCTTTATTCCACGTGTCCTCGCTGGTGTACTGTGTTGGGTATGGGTTCTATCTTTGATCATTTTGACCCAAGAGGAGGCCTTGAAGTCCCATTAAAGAGGCAGAATTCAAAGGGCCACTGGTGGTTTTGTGTGGGAAAGAGAAAACTGGGGAAGAGGGACTTTTGGAGGGCTTTGTAGAGTGCTGAGGGACTCTCTGGTCTGAGGGAACAGATAGTGAGGAGTGGAGAGAACAGGAATTGCTAGTGCCAGCATTAGCCTGCCTGCAGAATCAGACCTGCACCGTGTGAAAATGTAGCCCTAGAAGCCTGAATGATGCCTCCCGCTCTGGCATAGCTAGGGAAAGTGTGCTGCATGGGGTCGGAGGCCAAGTCCTTCTCTTCACCCTGTAATGTTGACAGTCTGTGATGCTATGAAATCCCCACTGGTGAAACTCCTAAGTTTCCACCCTGGATATGCCTATCCAAATACAGAAGCATGGCAGCTGCCTGAGTATCTCTGAGTTCAATTCAGTCTGTGCAATTATGTCCCGGGTGTGGTTCCCACCAAGGGTGATGTCACTGTGCAAGCATGAACATCATATCCCACACCTTTCCAGGTCACTGGGCTGTTCCTGTAGCAGGAAGATAAGCTTCCTGGCTCTGGTCTCCTCTCAGGGGTTCCCCTGGTCCTAGTATCCTGTCTCTGAGCTGCCAGAGCATCCTGTGCTGGTCCCTCAGCTTGCTGGAGCCTCACAGGGGCTGTCTTGGCTGAAGCTTGGCATCAACCACATGAAAAGACAATGTTCCGGTCAGCTAGGTGGGGGGATTGAAGCAGTGGGTCCATAAGGACCACCTGAGATGCAGCACTTAGCCCCAGGGCAGCGGGACCATAGCAGTGACCACAAGGCAGGGCCAGCCAGAGCTACCAAGCCCGGCACAGAGTAGGATGATTGCAAAGATGGTCTCTCTTCTCTGCAGCCACTGACCTAGTTCCTCCTCAGTTGATTCTCTTTCCCAGTGTTCTCAGCACCCCCTGGAAAACTGTCCCCCTCACTTTCCACAGGCTGGGCTAGAAACTAGTTTGGAAGTCCTAACACGGTAAGCTGAGATGCAGGCTCTGCCAAAGTTACTTTGAACTCTGTTTCCAGAAAATACTCCATGTTGAATGAGCCTCAGTCCTGAGGCCAGAGAAGGGATGTCAGTTTCTTCAGAACGAGATCAGATGAAGGCTAGTGTAGCTCAGTGGTAGAGCACTTCTGGAGGCCATGTGCAAGACCCTGGATTCCATCCCTAGCACTCCTACAGAAAGTTGGGGGCAGGGTGGGGTATAGGTGTAGCAACAGGAAGCCAAGTGAACTGAGCTGGGTGGCTCTGCTGTCTGCCAGGCCCTTCCCCAGGAGACCCATGATGTGTCAGCTCTGATAACACAGCATTCAGGCCTAAGGACTGAGGATGTGCAATGGGGCTTCCCAGGTTGGGAGGGTAGAGATGGGGTCAGACAGACTCTGGCGGTTGGGGAGCGGTTGTGGAATATTATTTGAACTGAGCAAAAATGTGTTATATTTGTTTATGTTGCGAATGATTACTTTAACTGTGTATACAGGTGTGTTAGTTTTGTTTCTGCTGCATTTGTTTAATTGTGTAAAGATGTGTTGCATCTGTTTCACCTTGCCTGCCTAAGGAACCTATTGGTTTAATAAAAAGCTAGATGGCCAATAGCTAGGCAGGAGAGGATAGGCGGGGCTTGGTGGCCAGCAGAGAAGAGGTGGAAGAAAATCCAGGTTCAGGAAGGAGGGAGAGGAGGAGGGGAAGGGGGGAGAGGAGGAGGGGAAGGGGGGAGAGGAGGAGGGGAAGGGGGGAGAGGAGGAGGGGAAGGGGGGAGAGGAGGAGGGGAAGGGGGGAGAGGAGGAGGGGAGGGGGGGGGAGGTAAGGGGGGGGGGAGGGAGAGGAGGACAGCGGAAGGGGGAGAGGAGGAGGGGGGGGAGGGGGAGGGGGGGGGGAGGGAAGGAAGGGGAGGGAGGAGAGGGGGGAAGGAGAGGGACG
>NC_050463.1:43193958-43243958 GCF_903995425.1 Onychomys torridus
GGCACTGCTCATCATCATTTGCACACACGGCCCCCACCTCACAGTTTGTCCACACAGGCTGATGAAGAGGTGACCGGTGAACAAAGTTGATGGGAAGACGCACCAGCAGGATCCACTATCGCATTTAGAGAGTGCATGCTGAGAGACGACTGTGTATCTCCTAGATGCCCAATTTACTGCTTTGAGTGAAACACAGAATTCAGATGTTTCACATTTTGGGAAACACAAACACAAAGCCCTCTGCGTCTTGTAGTTCCCCCTGGCAGAAAAGTGGTACTAAGTACTGGCAGATGAAATTCAGATAGAAGAAGGGTTTTGTTGTTGTTTGTTTGTTTGTTTGTTTGTTTGTTTTGTTTTCTTGAGACAAGGTCTCACTGTATATCCCTGGCTGGCCTGAAACTCACAATGTAGATCAGGATGCCTTGGAATTCACAGAGATCCACCTGCCTCTGCCTCCTAAATATAGGGCAAATAGAAGTTCTTGCATCAGCCTGGGAAAATTCTCTAGAGCAGGGGTTCTCAACCTCCCTGACACTGTGACCCTTTAATACAGTTCCTCATACTGTGGTGACCTCCAACCATAAAATTATTTCATTGCTCCTTCACAACTGTAATTTTGCTACTGATATGAATTATTGTGTAAATATCTGATAGACGACCCCTGTGAAAGGGCCATCTGGTCCACCAAGGGGTCGAGGCCCACAGGTTGCAGACCCCCCACCCCTCCCACCCACCCCCATCCCCGCTCTAAAGGGACACACCCTCTAAGGGATTCACTTTTTGCAGGGCAGGTTTGTGGCTTGGTACGTGAGTTCCTGTATGTGTGTTCATGTGCGCGTTGGCGTGTGTTCTGGTATGCAGGTGCATAAGTGCGCACACATCAGTGTGGCCATATGTGTGTGTGTGGAGACCAGAGGCCAGTGTCAGGTGTCTTCCTCAATCACTCACTCCATCTTATTCTTTGAGATGGAGTCTCTCACTGAACCCAGAGCTCTCAGACTCTGCTAGATGGGCTAGCTGGAGAATGACCACACCGTGGCGTGTGCCTCCAAGCCCAGCTTTTTACCTGGACGAGGGGATCTGAACCCCCAGCCTCACACTTGCATAGGAAGCACTTTGCCCACTGAGTCGATTCCCTCAGCCCTAAAGGAGTTTCTCTGAGTAAGGTAAGAGCTTGCGCTAAGTATGACAGAACAGAAAGCCGGAATGGACCCAGATGGCTGATGACAGAGAGCCAACTTTATCAGCGCCAGGCTACCTGCTGCCTTGATACCTTTTTCCAGAGGACATATAATAGGTCCTTTGTGCCTGAGCTGCTGTTGTGAATGCTGTGGTATGCGGTTGCACTGCACATTAACTGTGCACACTAACTGATGTATGCACTAGCCACACTAGTCGTTGTGGGTTATTGTCTTCCCTTACATTCTCATCATAAATTGAACTAACTCCATATCTGACATCTTGAATAATGGACACTGGCCGGACCCTGAGGTGGCACACTCCAGGAGACACAGCCATTTTACAAGTACCTGTTCATCCCTTTCTCTGGGGCGAAAGGTGAATTATTATTATTATTATTTTTTTTTTTTTTTACTAATTTTATGATATGGAAACTTGAGATCATTCATTTCAAAACAGAACTAAAGCCCCCATTTGAAAGGAAAATTAAATGAAAGGCCCTTCTCCCCATCCCATAATAACCTCCTTCACGGCAGGTGGGAAGGCTCTGGAGATCAGAGCCATGGCCCTGCACCTTCCTGTCCACAGCCCCAGTGGATCAAAAGGCCGAGAGAATGGGGAGGCTATGCTTCTGCAGGACGGCCCCTGGCTCTCGAAATGAATGACCAACTTCTTTAACAGACTCACCCCCCCCCCCCCCCCCCCCCCCCCCCACTCACATTCCCCATGGTTGGTGAGGCAGAAAATTCAGAAGAACAAAGCTCTTGCCCTAAAAAGATCTTTTCAACTTAGGGTCAATTCCACATCTGAGGCTTCCAGAGGAGTCACCTTTAAATTGAGAAAAGGGAGAAAAAGGAGCTGCTGCATTGGAACCAGGAGAACCACACAGGAATGTGCATGGTGCCTGCCTGCCCCACACACATCTCCTTCGTGGGAAACTAACAAATTTGGAGGCCCAAAGTAGCCCAAGGAGGAGGTGGGGGAGTGCCCAGAGGACAAGGGAGTCCAAATCACTGACATGGTGAGTGAGTCCAGGGTTACTTCTGGAAGCCTCAGCCTGCACTCTACCCCCGCCGCCCCCCCCCCCATCCCCAGAGCTCCTATTAGGTGAAGAAGATGACATCTGTGAAGACTTTGTCATCTCTGCTGGTACTGGAACAGTCCGGGCAAGTGGTAGCATCCCTCCCATTGCATAGGTAGCTGGGTTGAGCCAGAAGTATATACATACCTGGATTCATGAAAGTCAGTATTCCACACATTTTAACCCTCAGGAAATGGCAGAAATCTAGGTTCTACTACATGGAGCTGGGATCTTGAACCCTGTTCCTAACCTCCTAGCTGTGAGCAGTCTCTATTTCCCTGGGAACCCAGAATGGGGAGAGGGCAGATGAACTCCCTGCCTGGCACCCAAGGCCAGGTCAAGGTGATCAAATTTCTCTCCAGCCAGCGGATACCACCTCTCTGGCTCCAGGGTAATAAACTCAGTGTCAGGGCTTCAGCTATAGCCCGGTTCATTTCTGGGCCAAGTCTCTGAAGTGGAAGGGTTTATTTTTAAGGACTAGCAGTTTGCTGCTTCCAGCTTCTCTCATCAGAAATGGTGCAATTCAGCTCGATCTGCATTGGAAGCGTAATTTATCATTGTACACAGATGGTGGCTAAGGATGGGGAGGAGTGTGCTTTTCATTCTGGTTCAGCAAACATTTCCGGAGCCTTTCTTGTGTGCCAGGCGCAGAGAAAAGCCACTAGGGATGTGCAAATGAGGGACAAGAGTCCCTGGTCCTTGAGCATTTACAGGGGAGACAGTCACGGCCCGAACCTTGACACTAGCCTCATCTTACTTCTGAATCTTGGCTCTGACATTTCCTATTGCAGTCACCTTGGGAGAAGGACCCATCTCTTTCTAGACAAAGCTTTGCCAGCTTCGTTGATTTTTCTGAAACGCGACTCTTTGGTCCCATTGATTTTTCTTCTGTTGCTTCCATTTTCTGTTTATTAACATCTGCTCTGGTCTTTATTATTTCCTTCCCTCTGCTTGCTTTGGGATTTATATTTTACTTTCTTCCACCCAAGTTCCTTAAGATGGGAATTTAACTTGACAGTCCTTTTTTTCTTCTTTAATAAAAAAAAAAAAAATGGTTGTGAGTTGAGTACCTGCAGGTGTGTATGTGCACCATGTAATGTCCTTAGAGGCAAGAGGGAGCATCCAGATCCCCCGGAACTAGAGCTGTGAGTGATTGTGAGCCACCACCTGGGTGCTGGGAACCAAACTCGGGTCCTCTGCAAGAACAGCAGCAAGTGCTCTTAAGCCCTGAGTCACCATGTCCCCAGCTCCCCTCTTTTCCGTGTTGAATACAGTGACTCATAGCTACAAAGCCTCCTCTCAACACCCCTACCTCCCATATCCATCCCTGCCTTTTCCACTTCCACTTTTCCCAGAGCTGTTTCTAATCCCCTCGTGATTTCTCCTTTGACACAATGGCTCTTTGTGTCCCTTGTGTTCCCATCTCAATACTTTCTGCTATTGACTTCCCGTGTGTTTGGTGGATGTACTTTGTATGGCTTTAATCCTCTTAGGTAGACTGAGGCTTGCTTAGGGACTCACATATCCTGGGGAATGCTCCATATGCATTAGAGGGATGTGTATTCTGATGTCGCTGGGGCCTCTTGCCAGCTCATAGTCTGTTAACATAATTAAATCTTTCCTGTTCTTGTTGAAAATCAGGTATTGAAGTATCCAACTAGTATTCTTGAAGTGTTACCTTGTTAAGTCACAGTTTCCTTACAGGACAATCATTATTCCTGCTTGACAGAGGGGTAAAAAAATTTCAAAACATGCTGGGTGACGGTGGCACATATCTTTAATGCTGGCACTTGTCTTTAATCCCAACACTCGGAAGGCAGAGGCAGGCAGATCTCCGAGTTTGAGGCCAGCCTGGGCTACAGAGTGAGTTCCAGGACTGGTATGGTTACACAAAAAAACTTTGTCTAAAATAAACCAACCCAACAAACAAACCATCAAGTAAATAACTATATAAACAAATGAATTGAAAACATCAAGACACAGCCTGCCTGCCACACAATGGGTGCTGCTGCAGAGGCTCTGGAGGTGATGAGAAAGGCTTCCTCCCAGTGCAGCTGGGTGCTTCTGGGTCGCTACATAAACACAGCTTCATTCTGGAAAACACAAACCACTGGGAGAGAGAAAGCCAAGGCTTAGCATGTATGATTCTATGGCCTAATTTCCAAGAGCTCCTATCTAAAAACAATAACAAACTAACGAATTCGAACTTCTCATCCTAACTATGCTAGGCGGTTCCTCAGAGAAGTGTTAGATAGACTGTCTGCTCCTCTCTGTTTCCTTCCTTTTTCCACTTTAACATGCTTCCCAACATCCCTGTGCCAGGCTGGACTCTGCCCTGGGTCCCAAGGATCCTGAAACTAGGTCTACTTTAAGCATCCTTCTCTCTGCACATCCTATGTCTACGCAGGTAAATAAAATGCAGGAAGCACACACACTGTGGTAGGAGAAGGAGCAGAGATGGGGCAACCTGCCTGGCAGGGGATGGAGAAGAAGCCTTCCCAAGGGAGCAGTAACAAAAACCGACCTGAAGGGCCATCCTCATCCTCCACCGCAGCCTGAGTTTCATAACCCTCCCTGCCCCTGCCAGCCCTCGGAGGTGGGAGGGGGCCAGGGCAGGAAAAGCAGGAAAACAGGAGGATGTTACACGAAGTGAGTCATCCAGCCTCAAATAACAGAGAGCTGCTAAGGCAGAAAGTTCTCGACTTGGCAGCTGGCCAACTTCAGTGCTGCAAAAATAGCCATCATGAATTCACATATTTCTCCGCGAGTGTCGGTCCGGCGTACCACTGAAATCTCAGCCAGAGCAAATTGGAACTTGGGGCCCATATGCTCAAAATCATGCTCAGATCTTGGTCAAAGATGTTCTTGAGAAAGCTAAAAAGCTGTATTTTCCCACTGAAAGTGGTCTATTCCCCCATTCTGCTGGGCTTTTCTGCACGATGGGATATTGTTTCCTGCTTGGAGTGAAAACCACTCTTGTTTTCTTGTTGGCGGTTCCCAACTCCTTAGCAGAATATTCCTGTCAGTTGGAAAACTCCTCGTGATGGGACAGATAATGTCCTGCATGTACCTACTCTGCACGCAGTGGAGGGAGAAGAGGGGGTGTAGCCTGGAAGCCTTTCACTAGAGGCACCTAGTGATAGATAATCACATGTAATCTACGCGCATGCGTGGAGTACACACAGGAGTCCCTGTACGCATGCACGGCCCAACCTTTAAAAAGCCGGCGCCACCTTGCATGACTCTCTCTCAGGCTCTCAGTCTCTCTCCTCCTCCTCCTCTCCCCCGCTTCTCCCCCCTTCTCTCCTCACCCACGTGTGTTTCACCCAGGCCTGTCACCTCTCTCCACTTTAATAAAACTCTTCCGTGGTCTTGTTGTGTTTGGGACGTGTTCCTAGCGCTAAATAACTAACACCTAGGTCCACCTGGATTGAGGAGAGGGGCATGACAGTTTTAGGGTGTTTACGGCTAGATTATAATGTGTCGGGGAGACAAAGGGATGTGCTGAGGCACACAGCACAGCAGGAAAGCCCACCTTTCAGGACTTGCCAAACTCAACCCGTAAGACTTAACCTCCATTGGTACCTTCGAAAATGAGTCAGGATACAGAACATCTGGCTTCTGGGTGGCATTCCAGAGCATAGAGTTTTCACGGTCTCTCAAGGGGAGGGAAGGATGACTCAGGTCCCTGACAGTCAAGAAAGTGGGAAGATCTCTCCGTAGGCACAAGAATAAAGACAGTCATAGCCCTGTTAATTCCCAGCCATGTGATCTTTTCAACTAATCACTACCCTTTTGGTGTTTAAGTTCCCTTGTCCCCAGCAGGGAAATGTGAAGGTAACTCAGCTCCTGGGCTGTTAGGACTGAACAAAGATGGGCACTTAGAGTGGTGCCCAGTTCACAGTATAGACCGATAAATGTTCCCTATGTTTTTGCCTATGGAGGGGGATGAACGGACCAGAAGGGTTGGTATAAAATGGGAGGGTGTAAAGAGAATGCTGGGAAATACATTAGTTTGGATTCAGGTTACACAAGAGAGACCCATCTCCTGTTCATGAATGGGTGTGGCACAGATGAACAAACTCAAAATGGTAGGAACCAAATGAATTCCTGTCACAGATTTAAATGGTCCCAGCAAAGCATGCTGTTGACCGAGTGTCTTCGTTAAGGTTTCTAGTGCTGTGAAGAGACCCCATGACCAGAGCAACTCTTACAAAGGAAAACATTTCATTGAGGTGGTGGCTTACATTTTTAGAGGTTCAGTCCATTATCATCATGACGGGGAGCATGGCAGCATGCAGGCAGACACGGTGCTGGCTACATCTTGATCAGAAGGCAACAGGAAGTGAACTGTCACAGTGAGGTAAGCCAAAGAGACCTCAAAGCCTGCTTCCACAGTGACACACTTCCTTCAACAAGGCCACACCTCCCAGGAGTGCCAACCCGCTGAACTTGTGGGTGCCAATTACATTCAAACTACCACAGTTAGTGACTCAATTCTTCTGCTTCCCGCACCCAAGATGGTATTCATTGGTAGCAGAAGGCTGGGAGCTGGTGAGATGGCTCAGCACTTAAGATCATTTGTTGCTATTGCAAAGGACCTGGGTTTGGTTTCCACCACCCAAATGTTGGCTTGCAATCATCTGTAACTCCAGTTTCAGGGGCTACAACACCATCTGATGAGCTCCACAGGTACTAGGTACACAAAACATGAATACACATCAAGCAGAATAAAAAAGAAAAGAAAATGGATGTCACTTGCTGAGAAGGGAGAATCTGGAAGACCATCACTTGGGTTGACCAACATTTTAATTTTTTTCAAATAAGCACTCATGAGCTGCCATGTGAAGTGACTGGGCCCATTGTCTGTACTGTGCAAGCCCACACAGCCTGCCCTTGTCCTCACCCATACCCACCCACAGGCAGGCAAGTCCACTGGGGCCATTCCACACATTTCTAGCATGCTCTATGGGGGCCGTGGTGTAATTCCTAGGATCAGCTGGAGAAGAGGCAGGAAATCTGGTGGGTGTCAGCAATTAGTTAACATGAGACCCACTTCACTCCATTCGGATCTGGCCTTTCAGAGTCAGGCAGAATCAAAGGAAATGACTGAGAAAAAGCACCCCATGTTCTGGAGATGTTAACGAGCACAGCAATTAGAACAAACACGATCCTGACATGTATGGGAGTTCTTTATACACAGAAGTCTCCAATGGTGGGCCCTGGAGAAGCCTGGGGTGGTGGGCTACCATTCTGTGACAGGAGGAACCACCCAGGCACTAACCATGTGGGGCCAATCCATGGGGGGGAAAATCCCAACACATATTTCTTGGCCTTCAAGATCTAGAAAAAAAAAAAAAAAAAGGACCACAGCCTCTGACAAATGTAATGAGGAAATAATTCCTTTGAATCTGTGAATTTGCTTAGATGGGGAAAAAAGGGAAGTCAGGTAATCCTTAAGTGACCCCAAGTGGTAAAAATACACCAGCACATGTGTTCAGACCTTGGTGGGTATTCCCGGTGCAACACTAGCGCCACCTAGTGTATACAACTGAGAAACAAGCCACAAGCCCACCAAAACCTAACTGGTAGTCTCCATTATCACATCTGTTTTATTTTGCAGTGTTTTCTTGCTGCTGGCTTGTGAGCCAATAGCAGTGGGAAAATGAGTAGCAATTTATGGACGGACACACATTACAAGATTTGTTATTACAGCCTACAGCACTAATACCAATATTTTAAGTAAACACTATGTAACGATACGGATATGATCCAATCTCTCCAAATTGCCTGCCGGTTAAGTGCCAAACAAAATATCTCAAACTCGAGTCTGAGATTGCAGACTAACGGTTCTCACTCCAGTGCGTCTAAGAATTCTTCAGCGAGTCTGACTGCTGCTAAGCATGTCATTTCATGAACGTTAAGTGGCTTCTCCAGGGATTTCTTGCTTGCTCCCTTTGCAGTAATAATTCCTCCCAGTACAGGGTCCAAGCCTCCTGCTCCATCCAGTACTTTGTCTAAACACAGAACTTTCCCTTCTATACCCAAGACCTACGGACAGAGCTGGTTGTTAACCCTAAGTAGCAAACATTTGAGGGTAGTCAGGGATTCAAAATGTGGGAAAAGAAGAGCCCCACTCACCATGGACATCACTGCTCTTAACATTCAAGTAGTGGTCTCTTTCTTGTTCTTCAGGGCTTTCCATCTCAGATTCTCCTTCACATGACCCTGAAAACCACACACACACACACACACACACACACACACATGCGCGCGCGCGTACGCGCGCGAGCGCGATATGGCAGTTTAGTGTGTTTATGTGCAGAGGATGAATCAGACTCCACTTATAGCAGCTTGCTAGCATCACCTGGGACACCCAAGGGTCTGCTCCTGTCCAGGGCTGTTAAAGCCGAGTTCCTGGAGGTGAGGGATAGACACTGGCACTTCATGCAGGGCATCATCAGCTGCCATGGCCTTTGAATCATCTTTGGGTAAAGACACACCCTGGGAACGAGAGCTCTGAGAGCTACTTCTCCATGTGTTTCTCCCAATCACTGGTCACAGCTGTTCCTTGGCAATCCCAACTGGTCAAAACGCAGATATTCTGGGTCCCACCCTTGAGCTAACAGACTCTTCCCCCTTGAGTGGGCTAAGAAGTCTGTCGCTATTATTGGGATCAAATGCAAGTCTTCTAGATTGCAAGATCTTCCAGATTTCCCTCCATAGTTAACCAGAAGTAGACTATCAGAAAGAAACAAAGTAACTAACCCTGAAAGGATTTTAAAGGAACCTAAACAACTGAAGAGAAATCGATAGCAAAAATCCTCCATCTTCTCCTCCCCCAGTGGAACCTCCTAGAATTCCTGCACCTTCTCTTCTGCAAGGGAACCCTCTAAGCCTTCTCTCCTCCTCCCCTTAAAGGAAGCCCCGCTAGTCCCCCATCTCTTCCTCTCTTGAAAGGCATCCTCCACAATTACTTTTGAATAATGAAAGTATTCCCCCCTTTCCTTCCTGCACTGTTACAGTTTTGTTATACATATTCCTCCCCCCACCCTCAGAAAAAAGACCCCTTCAGCAAGGCTGCTGAAAAAATGCTTTAGCGGTCAAATGATAAGACCGCTGTAAGCCAATCTGCCCTGGGGTTCCTCGTATATTTACCTACATTTTTTCCCCTTTCCCGTATCTCATTCAAATGGCAACAAGGTGCATGTTTTCTCTGGAAGTCAAAATGAGGTGAGGAATGTGGCTAAAAGGTTTTGCCCACTTAGAACTGGCCAGGAACCAATTCTTTTCTTTCATTGTATGTCTGGGGTAGTTCTGAGTCATTGCCACACAGTATACCTTGAAAAGGGAGGTTGGGGAGTGAGGGGTTGGGGGGGGGGGGATGAAAAAAACAAAGCTGAGTGTATGCCCAGATCTTAGTTTACATTGGTGGTGGTGGTGGTGGTGGTGGTGGTGGTGGTGGTGGTGGTGGTGGTGGTGGAAGCCACAGGGAGGGAGGGGCAGCGCTAAGGAGTCAGGCAGGAAGGTCTCCTGTCTTCCTCTCCCAGGCCTTGATCTACAACAGGAAAACCAAGGCTTAGGGGCAACAAGCTCTTTTAGTTCATAAAGTGTGTTCCCCAAGGATTCTCTGTGTTGTTAATGTGAATGCCAAGCAATGCAACCCTTTCAGAAAGTAATTTGGCCCTGGTGGCCCTGAAAAATATCCACAATGTTCATCCTCTTGAATTCAGAGTTTGAGAAAACATTCTAAAACAGGAGATGCACGCTGCAGTACTACTGTATGTGACGCAAGGACACTGAAAATAATGTGAATACTAAGAAACATGGTATGAGTGCCTCTCATCGACTGAACTTGGGCTGAATGCTTGACAGACTGCTGAATAATGCAAGTGATTTTCATGAAGGAGGCACAGCTTAGAGAAGCTGGTGACCTTGCCCTCTACTGTACTGAGGGATGGGTTTGAGCCAGATACCATCCAGGCCTCTGTGAAGTTCGCAGGCTTCTCTGCTCCCCCGGTGCTCATCGACATTGGGGGTGCAGTGTGACATCAAATCATTGCTGTGCTTCAGTGGTTTGTGACAAGCTTATTAAGATTGGAGATACTCCCTGGTTCCCACTCCAGTCACTGACTATGCCGGAGAGGCCCTCATCTCAAAGCCTGAGGACTGGCTGGGAAGGCCACACCCACTGTGTTCAAGTGGAGCAAGGGGGGGGGGGGGAAGGACTGACCCCAGATCTGTGGGTGGCATCTCAGTTCCGGCAGAGCTTAATAAACAAGGGACAACAAGGAAGTTGAGTCAGAAACACTACTACTAATTTACGAGTTAATATTTAACACGGGCAAGCCTTTCAAAGAGGCTTCTAGTGCTCTATGAGGCAGAGGCCAAAGTGCTGTGACCAAGATCTGATCGTGCAGTGGTTCCGATAAGAGTCAGTCACTGTAACAGACAATTCACAGAGAATGGACGGCTATTTTCCGGGGTCAGCGGGTCCCTTATCGGGTCTCTACTGTTTCCCAAGTACCACACTGAACTAATGGTGTATCTACTGGCTCACTAGGACTGCGGCCGAAGTCCAGTGAGAGGACTGGCGGAGGAGGACCACAGCGACGCTCATTCCTGTCCTTCACCCCCACGGGGTCCTCGGAAGGAGTCCTAGTGAGATTCCAGGAAAAAAGATGCAGCAGCATCCCAGGCTCAGTCATCAATGGCAAGCAGGCTTGCCACCGGCACAAGCGCAAGGAAACAGCGTCTGAGGTGGGAGCTGATGGGAAGCATTGGAGGTGGGGAAAGAGACAGCAGGTCGGCTCAGGCCTCCCAAGAGCACCCCCAACCCCTCCACCCCCACTCTGGGCCCATTTCCTTGAAGCGTCCTCCTGTAATAGCTTGAAGGGAGACAGCGATTTGAATCGTAGACAAACTTAACCAGCTGCCAGCCAGCTCAACTCAGCATTGCTCTTAGCTGCCCATGTGAATGGCAGCATCATTTTCAAAAGTGGCTTGGAGAGCAAACAATGAAACCAAGAAATTCAAGTTCTGTTTGCAGCTCTACCAACCAAAGGTTTGCTAAGCTAGCTCAGTTCTTACCCCCGAAAGCAAGGCTGTAACAGGAGGATCAGGTAGGCTAAGGGTCCTGGCTCTTAGCATTTAACCGATCTGAACTTCAGTCCTCTTTACTGTGATGCATGTAAACAGCCACTTCTGAGGTGATATTGTGTTCCCCAATATATTGTGCACCCTAATAAACTTATCTGGGGTCAGGGAATAGAACAGTCACTAGAGAGACAGAGGCCAGAAAACGGTGGCACTCACACCTTTAATCCTAGCACTCCAAAGGCAGAGATCCATGGATCTCTGTGAGTTCAAAGCCACACGGGAAATAGCCAGGCATGGTGACACAGCCTGTAATCCCAGAAGTGATGGCAGGAAGCAGAAAGGCATATGAACCAGGAACTAGACGCGTTTTAGGCTTTTAAGCTTTTAGCAGCAGTTCAGCTGAGACCCATTCAGATGAGGACTCACGAAGCTTTCAGTCTGAGGAAACAGGATCATTTGAGGAGTTGGCAAGGTGAGGTTGGCTGTGGCTTGTACTGTCTCTCTGATCTTTCAGCGTTCACCCAAATACGTAGCTCCCGGGTTTGTCTTTACTAATGAGACCTTCTAACAATTCGTGCTACACATTTCTAAAGAGTGGTTAGTGTGCTGAGCATGCAGGGAGCTGCCATCGCCCAGCCATCAGATGTGACAGCAGTTCTGGGACATCGCTATAGAAACTGGTCTTGAAGTTAAAGACCAGCATCCTCCAATCACTCTGCACAAACTGATCATCATTTCCCACTAGTCTGTTTCTACACTGAGTTTCCTTCACTGTTCTGCTGTAAGATTTCATTGCAAACACTCCCATGCTCTTAGGCAGTCTCTAACATGAGAATAATTCTACCCCTGAAACTACTCCATCAACAAAAAGTCCAAAGGCACAAGAGCAATCCGATGGCATGGACTTAAATTTCTCCTTGAGGTATTTTAATAAGGGACAGAAAGAAATGAACTGATTTTAGAACAAAGAGGGACAGCAAGGTCATTTAGTCCTTCTGTGTATCATCTGCAAAAAAAGGCTCTTGAAAAAAAAAATCCAGAGACACCCTCACTGTCACCAACCCCCCCCCCCCACCAAACCATATCTAAGTCCTAAACACCCTCCTGGTTTCCAAATTAGCCAAAAGCCCTTCTGCCTTGGGACCCTTGGCTTTTCTTTCATGGTACAACTCTCCCCCAGCTTGATAATGTACCGAGACAGCCTTAAGTACCTGAAAATCACATCAACCTAGCATCACTGCTGTGAAAAATTCCACTTACAGGATATTCGATCTGGGTTTCATATGGGTCCTGGGTCACTCATGCATCCATAAACTATATTTCACAAGCCCATAATATTCTTAAAAGAAAAAAAACGTAACTTTAAAAGAAGACACAAACCTTCACGAAAATAGAGCTGTCAAATTTATTTTCATTAGGCTGCATTTTATGAGGAATTCCTAACTTCGTGTTTCCCGACATGAGAGTCAGCAGCCACAGTGCAGTCACTAAATCCGCAGCGTGGCTGCGGCGGCAGCGGCGGCGGCACGGTGCTAGAGGTTAGACTGCAGACTTGATTGCTACAGTCCTGTCTGTCTACACGATCAGAAGGTTCGGAACAGCTGGTTGGGAAGGTAGCCAAGGTGCAGGAAAGATGTCTGCGCCTCCTTCTCAAGGGCGGCCAACTCCTGAACGGTAGGTGCCAAGATATCCACATGCCCTTTATAGTTTCCACCTGTACCACACACAGATCAGAAGCAATGTCAATGACACACTTGAACACTTGTCAGGAAGACTTGGGCTCAAGTCTATCACTTTAAATACTGTTTCTAGTATTAAAAACTTACTACTGGGCAAGTTATCTACAGTACATTTAGCTTTAACTTTTTTTTAAAGATTTATTTATTTATTATGTATACAGTGCTCTGTCTGCATGTGTCCCTACAAGCCAGAAGAGGGCACCAGATCTCATTACAGATGGTTGTAAGTCAGCATGTGGTTGCTAGGAATTGAACTCAGGACCTCTGGAAGAGCATTCAGTGCTCTTAACCACTGAGCCATCTCTCCAGCCCTAGCTTTAACTTTATAAATCAAGAATTTCAATATAAATTAGTATTCAAGCTTCACTAATAGTTGCCTCAATTACCATACCCACCATTCCTTTGGGTTGCAAGCCATTAGCATACCCTGAATCAGAAATATTCAGAAACATTCTGTGCAAAGAAATTGCACTAAACAACCTAAACAAGGTTGCCACTTACATTAAAGACTTCTGATTCTTTGTTCAAAATCACCTACAATACTCATTTCCTAATACGTCTCTAAAAGTTCAAGTACTCTTGATATGCATACTTCAAGACAATCAGCTAAATTGCTGTCCCTCATTCACATACAGATCACATAATACAATGCTGCAAGCCAAGTAATAATAATAAAGCACTGGAGAATAATTAGTAGAGAATAATTAACATGTTAATAATATACTATTAGCATAATGGAACAAAATCGTGGTCTTCATAAACTGACATTCAAAGAGGCAAATTTTGCTAAGTGTGGTAGCGTATGCCTGTAATCCCAGCACTCAGAAGGCTGAAGCAGGAGGATCCTGAGTTTCAGGCCAGCCTGGGCTACAAAACAGTGGGTGCAGAGTCGGGAGGGAGGCAGGTGGGACAATTATGCTGAAACATCTGAAAGCTTACCGCCAGCAGCCCTCTTCTGACCATATGTAACTTTCCCATCAAACTCATCCACCGGAACCTTTATATCTGGCTCCACCTGGGAAATGGTGCAGTTCAGGTGTTCTTCTATCTCGGAAAGTAGCTAAGAAAGAATGAGAAAATTAGAATACTTCAAATAAAAATTTCACTTTGATAGTTTCAGTCTAACAGCATTAACTAAAATTAGGCAAGCCTGGATGCTTGGACAAATGGAAGCTAGACCTCTGGATCACAACTTACAAACAACATTATCAGCCAATTACCACTAAATCACCATTGATAACAGATCAAAGTGGAGATGTCATTTTTCTAGATGACGGAGTCTGTTTCTCAACTTTAATAGTCTCTGGAAGGTCTCACCTGCATTTCATTGTACCAGATGGTGCAGCCGCCATCTTCCTTGAGCCTCGTGTTGTAGCATCCTTTCCCACGGTTGCTGCATACATGGTACCAAACCTACATCAAAGGGAGGAAAACATGAACATGGATAGAGACAGAGAGAAATTAAATATTTTGCTCTAAATTTTTGGATTTTTAACATTTCATTTCCTTAGAACACTAAAAAAATAGGATTATGCATTTCATTCAATGGCCATTACCCGATGACTCACTGAATAGATCTAGGTTATTCTGGAAACAATACAAAAGGATGTGAGTTACAGAAAGGAATTCTCACTGGGGCACATGCAGCCTGGTATGGTGCTGCACGCCTGCAAACCCAGCACTCAGGCTAAAGCAAGGGGGACTGAGCTGGGCTACAAAAAGGTGGGTAGGGGGCAGGGAGGAGATACATACTGGAGAAGGTTATATCAAAACTAGTATTTTAAAGACTGTTCATATCCAAGAAAAATAAAGCACATAGGGGAAGTGTATACATGAATTTGAGAAAAAGATGTATCCGAGACCTTATAAAAGTTTTTCTACAAATCCATTATTATATATATGGATTTGTAGATTATATATAATATATATTAATCTGTGCCACCCCCAAAGTATCCTATGCCACCACACTACAGTGTTTAGTTTTTGTTGAAAAGCTATATTAAGGCTATTAGGAATATTCATATTTTGCCCTTTTTGTTGTAAACCATATGCTATTATTTGTCTGTTCAATCCATGCAGAGGGAAGAAATGCCATAAAATGTTCACTTACTTCCATTTGGGACTGATTCCAATTTCAGTGGGAAAAATCACACTGCTTTTACTTCCCAATCAAAAGCACAACTCACAGGGACTCCAAGAGAGCACTGGGAAGATTACCTTTCCTACAGAGACTCCAAGAGAGCATTGGGAAGATTACCTTTCCTACAGGGACTCCAAGAGAGCACTGGGAAGATTACCTTTCCTACAGGGACTTCAAGAGAGCACTGGAAGATTACCTTTCCTACAGGGACTTCAAGAGAGCACTGGGAAGATTATCTTTCCTACAGGGACTCAAAGAGAGCACTGGGAAGATTACCTTTTCTTTCTCTGTTGCCACCAGGGAAATGGCCAGGCCCATCCTGAAAGATTTCAAAGGCTGTGTTAGACCTCAGTTCTGAAACACGGGGGAGCAAGGGGGAAGAACTTGGGCAGTACCTTTCAGCCCGCCCCACTCTGCCAATCCGGTGTACATAGTTCTGCTTCTCATCAGGCAGGGTGACATTTATAACTGCAAAGAAAGGCAATGGTTAACAGCTGCCATTATTTGAAGGTGAGAGTGTAGAGCAGAAAGTCTCTTCTTACCATAAGGAACACCGTGGATGTCAATTCCTCTAGCAGCTACATCTGTGCAAATCAAGAATCTTACTTCTCCTTTCTAAAAGAACCAAGAAAAAAAGGAGTCTGTCAGTGAACACACAAGACATACAACCTTTCTGCTAAGACAGCTAAATGCTACTTTCAGATTAGCTGTTTGGACATAATCTACTGGACCAAGTCTTGGCATTTGTGGAAAACACAGTATTATTATCTGCAGAAACACAGTATTAATGGTTGGATTTAGCCTTCTTTTTCTTACACCAGTGTTATTAAACCTGGCTTTATCTTTAGTCTTTAGAAATATCTTTGGAAACCCAAAAATATACAATAGAACAGAACACAGAAACTTAGGTGTTACCTTTACTCATACTAAATCTAGGGGCTGGAGAGATGGCTCAGTGGTTAAGTGCACTGACTGTTCCCTGGGTTCCATTCCCAGCACCTACACAGCACTAACAACAATCTGTAATGTCAATTCCAGAGGATCCAACACCCTCTTCTGACTTCTGTAGGAACTGCACATATGTGGTATAGGCAAAACACCCATACATATTAAAAGAAAACCTCAAAAACAAAATAAATCCAGCCTACTAGATATATTATCCCAGAGTTACACTATTTTTTGTAACAACAGACAAATTCCAAAGAAGGAGTAGGGAATGAACCCCTAGTGCTTACAAAGGAAATACTTTTGGTCTAGTGTAATCCCCAAACGGCAGTGTACTTGGTGAAATGAAGCCAGGGAATGTCAGTGATACACAGCATGGAAGCATGAACATTCTAAGCCTAGTATGCTCCATATTTTCCATACCATGGGTCTCAGAAAAAGCACCTATCCTGTGCGTGGCAATGAACTCTGGTGAACTGGAATGTCAGCAGGAAGAAACTATTGATGTTTGGCTCTTAATGTATGAGGCCTACTAAACACACCAGGAGCTCTGAAAGCCATCAGTATGCAGAAGCACCTGGAAGGGTGTACCTCAAACAACAGTAAAACACTACCAAACTCTAATGTCCATCTTCATTTAGAAACAAAGTGAATTCTCTGTAAGTATTTGTGCACTTTCTAAAAAATTTTCAGATATGGTTTACCTATCCCATACTTCAAAAAGTGTGTACATGTGAAAAGCATGTACATATGTACGTATGTCAAAGAACAGTTTACTGAGCACACTACTGAGGAGCAGTGGACTAGGTCTTAACCACAGTGTTGTCTGCCTACCTGACAGAGAACGTGACATTTCTTCCCTGAGTGCCAATGATGACTAACTCCTGCTACAGTGAAGATGTATAGGTAAGGGTAAAACGCTTTCAGTCTCTAGGTCAAGAGCTGTTTTAAGGATATTAGGGGTGGCACAGGAACACTACACTCAGGGCAACCAGGCATTGTACCTTAAATCTTTCCAAGTTTTGCTTTCTCTCATGAGGCTTTCTGTCGCCGTGAAGACACACACACGAGAACTGGTGTCCTTTTTTATCAGGTCCTAGTGAAAAGCACATTGAACAGCAGACCTTGAAAAGCATTATACTGAAGACGACAGACGACAGACGACGGCAGCTGTCTGTAAAGAGCTACACCCCAGCCTGGCACAAATGAAGGCAGCAACTTCTCTGTCACAGGCAAAATGCCATTAAAATCAAATCCACGGAAGGCTGGGGGGTCAATGTAAGCAGGGCAGTGCCGGTGTTTTTAACCCCAGCACTCAGTGTGGGGATGCACAGACAGGTGGACCCTTGGAACTCACTGGCCAGCAAACCTAGCTGAACCCTTTAGCTCCAGATTCGGGGGCAGTGCAAAAAGGCGGAAAGGAACCAAAGAAGACCCCTCCGGCCCCCACACGAACATACACACCTCCCCTCCCCTCACACACAAAACTCTAGTAATTAACATTACTTTTAAGAGAATTTTAAATTCCTTCAAATTCCTGTCTAAACTTTCCAAGAAGCTGGGCTTATAGCATGTCCCACCATGCCCAGCTTATTGTCCAACTTTATAAAAAAACATTAAGATCCTTTGACTAAAGTGG
The DNA here is from genome assembly GCF_903995425.1 of Onychomys torridus. Taxonomy (NCBI): domain Eukaryota; kingdom Metazoa; phylum Chordata; class Mammalia; order Rodentia; family Cricetidae; genus Onychomys; species Onychomys torridus. Next base: position 43,211,781 of record NC_050463.1, read on the forward strand.
TTTTAATGCTTAATGTTCTCAACAACGAATGAGAATACTCAGGTATGCTCCACAGCCTTGGCAAACCTGACAGCTCAATTTGACTTAGGGATATTTCCATACTGATTTACATATTTAAACATGAAATCATCTAAACATAAAACAATTTCCATTTTAATGTCTATTCTACCTGTACAGAAATTCATTGACTTGTATAGACTTTGGGTCTAGTTAATTTTAGTGTGGGATGTTTCATTTATTTGCAAGGTTTGGGTCATTATATTTTCACTAAAGTAATGACCCTTTTATTTCTACTAATATTTTATTTAAGGTCTTACTTCATCCCTTACTAGACCTTTAGATTAGTATTTTACCATATGTTTATTAAATTTTAAAGTATCATGACTAACATAATAGAATTTGTATCTTGCAAACCAGCAAATGTGTTTTAATAATTTCCTTGGGTTTTTGGTATGTTCTTTTTAACAGCATATACCTAATGTTCATCTAGATTAATACTCTATGTGACGTTAGCAGAAGAGTTCAGTCTACTGATACTTAAATATATTCAGGATTTTTATAATACTAATCTTATTCTGTGATTTCTAATATGCATTTTTTTCCTCCAGGACTAGAGATGGAACTCAGAGCCTTACTCCTCACCAGGTAAGGTCTACCCCAGTTCTTAGGTTTTTTGAGATACCATCTTACTGTGACCTTAGTGACCTCATGATCCTCCAGCCTCTGCCTCCCAAGTGCTGGGATTATAGGTATGCACCATGATGCCTAGCTCCTTTCTTCCTTTAGCCTTAATTAGGGTTTTCCCTCATTCCTCTTTCTCCTATTTACCAGTTTAGAAAATACACACTGTATTATTTTAGCCATTACTCTTGAAATGTTTGTACTAATCAGTAATCTGGATCTAGAGCCTTAGAATTCTGTGATTCAGGTTTCCTCTAATGAAGACTGTAGCAACGTGGAAAAGTTCTCACCATTTACCCCATAGGTTATTCATGAAAACGTACTGGGTAGGCACTGGTAAGTTACCATGTGTCATCACTGCTGTGGACTCTATGTATGCATTCTGGCTTTTATCAATGTGAGGCCAACAGTCTATGAAATGAGGAAATAAGTGAGAAAAACTTACCTCCTCCTTGTTGCACAAAGTACTGCTCCAAGTTATCACAGTCGATTTTAGTTCTACAGAAAATAATCGCTTGATCCATCTTGTGTTCCTTGATTGCGCGGACAGCATACTCCCCCTTAAGGATTTTAATAGCTTCAGACCACATCTCTTCATCACCATAGCAACAACAGAAAAAGCAACAGTCAGACATACTGCTTAACTCTCTAAAAATCCCTGCTATACTATAGATAGGCAGAGTCTGAGAGTGAAATACTGAGTTAATTCATTACTTCACTTATTTTTGCTTCTGGCAATGTCTTGTGTGCTGTCTACTTTTAGGTCTTGGTCTCTCTTGTCTCTCTGTCTTCTGACACACATACAACCATAACTTTTTAAGAACACAAATGTGCAAACACACTAACACAAAGTACCAAAATTTGGTACTTTCCTCTCAAGCATTAGTTATAATTGGTCTTGCATTAACTTCCCTTTATGCTGAAGACATGATTATTAGACTATATTAAGGAAATTAATAAATCTAACCAGCCTAACACCAGTCCACAGAATGAAAACCTGGCTAGAAGCTTTTCAGTCATGGGAGGTGGTGCTACTGTGCACCTCTCTAATGTCCATGTCTAAATGCTCTCTGGTCATCTCCAACTGCAGTGGAGAGGAAGTGAAAAGCTTTACAAGGGCAATCCAGGGCCCAGTAAAAACTGGTACTTTGCAAGTCACTCTTCTCGACCCCCGGTGACCGTTTGTGCTTAACTAGCGGTTTCTCTACTTTTCCCAACAGGGAGGAGAAGTGAGCACAGGTAATGTTAGTCTGGAGTTACGAACAAAACTGATCTCAAAGGAACTCTAGTCAAGATTTCAGTCAATCCACCTTTCAGACGCATGTCACAAACCTCACAGTGAATTCACCCAAGATGCAAAGGACCCTGACCTCTTCTAAGGACCACTCAAGACAGCTGGTGTCAGCTGTGCAGTCTAAAGAGTTTAAGATCCACTCACTTAGGTTTCAAGCACCTGGTATCCTACTATACCTTCCAAGACTTTTCAAACATTATGGACACAAAACAAATTGTCTCATAGGCTATCATCACTGACCTGAGACTAATGTTAAGATTTTTCAAAGCTGATCAATGGATAGTTTCTATTTGAGAGTATGAAGTGCTGCAGACAGACAGCAGTAATGTTAAACAACATCAATGTGTTCAATGCCCTGAATCGCACACTAAAGAAGTCACGATGATCACAAAAATAATCAAGATTATTTGTCTTTTACATTACAGCTATAGGCATATCCCCCACCATCCCTCATCTTTATCTTTCTGGAATTTCAAGGTCAATATAAATCTGTCTCTGGACAAATTTGTTGGTTTTCTAAGAGCGATACTCTATAATCCAAAAGACTCTTGATTCTGAAGTCATATAATAACTCATGTCTAAGTTCCCGATTAATAAAGGCATCAGCTTGCTCCATTTCTCCATTATTCTTTTTCCCATTCTCACTTTGCAGGTCAGAGCTCAGAGCTTTCTGGAGAATAGTGGGAACAGAGACGCAACAGAGCAAACAAATCATTTCAAGATCTTTAACACATTCCTATTAATGTGTTCGGCTTACCTGGACTGTTAGCACCAGGTCTCGTGTTATCTTTTGCGTGAACATCATCAGTCTGTCAAAAATGAGAGATAAAAGGGATGTGGATATTAAGGAGTGATTAAGAACAGGTGTCATTCTACTTAAAGCAAGAAATTAATCTGTCTTTGGTCTGAATTTCAAGCATATCTTTATAATCTGTACACAAATCCATTTTTCAGGCAGGCGGTGGTGGTGCACGCCTTTAATCCCAGCACTCAAGAGGCAGAGGCAGGCAGATCTCTGAGTTCACGGCCAGCCTGGTCTACAGAGTGAGTTCCAGGAAAGGCGCAAAGCTACACAGAGAAACCCCATCTCGAAAAACCAAAAAAAAAAAAAACCAAACAAACAAAACAACCATTTTTCAGATTCAGAAAAATCCTTCGTTAATTAAGGAAATTAAGTATAAATGCAACAATAAAAATAAAAACATGGCTTTCAGTCTGTTATAGACTTGAAACACTCCCATCTTTATTATCTAAAAGTAAAGGTAGTAACAGTGGGGAAAAGGACAGACGGGCAAGTGAGACTGGCTTTTATGAGAACAGGGCACATCCAAGTGACAACATGGCTCCTATCTACATGCTACTAACATAGCACTTTCTATGCTTGAAATTTGATACAGGTCATACTCTTGACCAAAACTGTATCAAGGGAGCTAATCACAAAGAGAAAAGTCAACCGTGAAATTTGCCATTTATTTGGTGCCTTTCAGTCAACACACTGCTGAACGCTAGGCTTTGGAGCAAAGGCCCAGTGCTTTAAGCACCGATAGGAGTCCGAGGAGACGAGACCACCACACACATTTTCACACGGCACAGCACTTACTCGAATGTGATTCTTCCCCAGCCTTTCCCAGAGCTTATCAGTTTTTGGATTGACAGGGACGACGACATGGTGCACAGTGTCTGGAACAGAGTCTTCCCCTTTCAAATCGACCCATGTGGGAAAATGCATTATCTTCTCAGACAGCTTCTTTACATCGAAAGAATGCAGAGTGGCAGAGCACACAATCACCTACAGACAGGAGAATTTGGGGCTAGATCAACTTTTATAGCCATCAGCATTACATCACACTCACTTTTAAAATTCATTTCTTTTTTTTAAAAAAATATTTATTACATATACAGTGTTACATCTGCATGTATGCCTGCATGCCAGAAGAGGGCACCAGATCTTATTATAGATGGTTGTGAGTTACCATGTGGGTGCTGGGAATTGAACTCAGGACCTCTGGACGAGCAGCCAGTGCTCTTAACCTCTGAGGTATCTCTCCAGCCCTAAAATTCATTTCTTTTATATTTTGAGAATCACACTAATAATGAATGAGATGAGAAGCAAGTATAGTTACCAGGGAATCTAAAATACATCTAATATATGACTCCATGTAAAAACCACTAACATGCAATAACTATTAGCTATGTGACACCAGCAGGCTGTCAGTCCCTAACTGCCGCACAGAAACCATGCTATCTCCCCCTCTAGGAAGTAGTGTAGGAAGTAGTGTGGTTTGTTTGTTTTTAAAATCAAAGACCACAAGTTATTACTCATCCCCTGCTCTCAAATCTCCCCCTTCTCAAAGCTTTCTATGGAAGGATGAAAAAGGAAGGGCAGTGTTTTCAGAAATAATCACTACAAAGGTGACTATCAACAGCTGAAGCTACTTCCCCTCTGCACAGGAAGGAGGACTGCTACCCAGACTGTAAAGTGCTCATGCTCTACAGGAAGAACCGCTGAGAATATCTTAGGGTCATCAGTGGTGACGAAGAAATTAACTTTATTTCTAAAGGCTGTTTTTAAGACTATCATTTGTGTGTGTGCACTACTCGGTAACTAGATGATATTGAAGAAAATGTTTTATACAATGAACTGAATCAAAACTCTCTGTTACTACAACAGTGAGTAACCACTATCTACACATATTTTTGAGCTGCATTAGTCACTTCATACCTGAAGTCTTTTTCCATCAGAAGTGATCTGAGGAATCTGATTGTGCATCCTGTTAATAAAGTCAGAATAACCTTGGGATAAAAGCCCATCCTGCAGAAGAAAAGAGTTTTTAATCAGTAATAAAATCTTTTAATTTTCAAATTTAAAATGCAAGGTAAAAAAACAAACATATACACATACATATCACTGTATTTACAAAATAATTATGATCTGCTGGATACTTAAAGCCAAGTTATAAATGCAACTTTAGGTTCCTGTGACTACAATGTGAAAAAGGTGTAATAAATAAACCCAAACCATACTCCAATATTCTAAAATTAATACAACGGTTTATAGCACATGTCCTTAAGACACTGACTTTAATTTAAAAACTGAAAAGCTTCAGTACTAGGAGATTAACCCAACCATCTTGAGAATAATTGGGAAGGGTATTTCAAAATCCTCAAACACATTTATCTCCTTCCAGATGGTCCACATTTTACATCTCTGACATAAAGAAATAATTTGTGGTATGCACAAAAAGCTATTAGGAATCAGAAAGTGAACTACCAACATAACTAGTCAGAGAATAACTAAACAAAACCATACCTACCTATATAACAGAGCATTAAATAGCCTTCAGAGAGGAATTACAGATAATGATATGAAATATCTGGGATGCGATTTTTTTTATAAAGGTTTGCCTAAACTCCCCAAAGTTTGGTTTCGATTCCCTACAGAAACTCGGTGCCAGGACCCTACTGGATTCCTAAACTCAGATGCTCAAGGCCTTGGTGTAAAGCTATGCATGTTCTCCATCTACTTGAAAGCAGGCTTAGACTTCTCACACCTACGTACAATGTAAATGCTATGTAAATAGCTGTCACACTGTATTATTTATGCAAAATCATAAAAGTCTACATATGTTCAATATAAAGGAAAATTCTTTCAAATATTTTTGTTCAAGCTTGATTCTATTAATATGCACATACAAAAAGTCAACTGTATGTATATCAACATATAGTGTATGAAAATGTGCTTAACTGTGCTATTCAGGTAGTAGGATCATGGCTGAATTGTATTTTTTTTTTGTTTCTCTGTGTAGTTTTGATGCCTAGGTTGGCCTGGAACTCACAGAGATCTGCCTGGCTCTGCCTCCGGAGTGCTAGGATTAAAGGCGTGCATAAGCATACTCTAAAGAAAATATGAACATATTTCAACTTACTGCTTCATCCAGAACCAAGAATCTGACTTGAGACAAGATGAGCTTTCCAGTTGATACCAAATCATCTAGTCTTCCTGGAGTACCGACAACAATATCAACCTGAAAAGCCAAAAGCAACACCCAAGGCAAACTGAAAAATTAGTATAATTACTTTCAAACAGCAAAGGGTCACTTTCTACTCACAACAAACATGAGAATACTCCAACAGTGACAACCAATGCAAAGGGTATTGAAGGTCACTATGGATAAATAATGCTACATATACATCACATCTGCACTTCATTTGAAGTTAATATGTTGACTTTGGCAAATGATTTTGGACAGCTTTAACTTTTAAACATAATCTAATATATAAAATTTGCATTTTGCAAGAAGAAACATATGAGTAATTTCCATGAATTCTAAAATTAAACAAAAACTCCAATCTCAGTTCCACCATTATCTCACTCGAAACCATGAATGATGTCATCTGGTACCAATTTTCTCATTTTGAACAGGGGAATATCTTGAAGAGAAGACATACAGAGCACAGGATGACTAGTGTTTGCTGAGTGTGCATTATAGTTCATTATAATTAAGAGTAACTGTGATTATACTGGCCAGAAAACAATTATAGGGTTTGTCAAGTACTCACAGTACTAGACACAAGGGTAAATGTCTTCAGGTTTGATTCCTGTGACACAGTTATTATTCCTCCTATTTTTAAAGGAGGAGATTACAGTGTAGACCCATTACTATAGTCACAGCACTGGATATACCACTAAGTGTCCACACTGAGATTCAAATTGAATCTAAACATAAGAAGAGATCTGTGGGGCTGGAGAGGTGGCTCAGGTTAAGAGCACTTGGGTTTGGTTCCCAGTGTCCACACAGCGCCTCATAACCATCCATAACTTTGCTCCAGCGGACAGAATGCTCTCTTCTCACTTCCATGGCGGAGGTAACCGTGGAAAACAGGAAGAGAGCACAGTGACTCCTTCAAGGAAAGAAGAGAACTGAATTCTGCCAAGAAAACAACAGAAGAATACTGCCTTTGCTTTGCCACTAGCTTCAGTGAGTATCGTGTGTGTGTGTGTGTCCCTGTCCGTGTGTGCACGCGCACTGGAGACCAGGGGCTGACATCGGGTCTCTTCCACTTTATTTTTTGAGATGGGGCCACTTACTGAGTAGGCTAAGCTAGGCTAGCTGACCACCGGGCCCCAGGGATCTTCCTGGGTTACCTTTCCAGCACTGGGATTATGCATTCAGGCAACCATGTCTGACTTTGTCCAGGATGCTTCTTCCTCACCTCCCAAGTGCTGGGATTACAGGTGTGTGCCTCCATGCATGATGGATGCAATGCTGGGTACTGCATCCAGTGCTTCATGCATGCTAGGAGAGCAGTCTACCAACTGAGCTTCACTCCAGCCTCACATGTGGCTTTGATGCTGAGCTGGGGGTCGAACTCAGACCCTCATGCTTGCACAGCAAACACGCTATTGCACCTTAAGCCGCAAACTCTGAGACATGACTGACAAAAATAGATCTAATGCTCTCAAAATTCCACAGCTGGAGAACATAAGCTGAAATCCCAGTGCATTATGGGAAGACTGATTTGAGTTTGAAAAACCATGAATGAACCTATTAAATTTATTAACCACTAAAATTATAAATAAACAAATAAAAATCACATTAAAAACATATCAGAGTGGTGGTGCATGCCTTTAATCTCAGCACTCAGGAGGCAGAGGCAGGTGGATCTCTGTGAGTTCGAGGTCAGCCTGGGCTACCAAGTGAGTTTCAGGAAAGGCGCAAAGCTACACAGAGAAACTCTGTCTCAAAAAAAAAAAAAAAAAAACAAAACCCAAAAAACAAAACAAAACAAAAAAACATATCAGAGCAACACTATCCATTTTAAAATAGCATTAACAAGTACATTATTATGATTCCTTGCTCTTAACATACTCTGTCAAGTCAAATTTACAGCTCATTCAACAACAAATTTAGTTTGGCAGGGATGGAACCAAAAAGAACTTGATTTAGTATAAGATGGTCTAGATTTCACAATTAGATAGTAAGGAAAGGAAATAGAGAAATTTGAAAGACGTTCATTTCATAAACATAAAGAATTTTGTGAAGTCCCAAATAATACGGACCAGAGAGTCTAGCCTTTGTCCTACACACTGGCACATGTAAGCAGTCTATAAGACTTCCCTCATGTGTGTCTGAACTCAGAGACTGTCTCGGTATTCCTCCTCATTTCCAAGTGTTGCAGAAACTTCTACTTTTTATATCCACAACCTACATATCTCCACACTTATAATAAGCGGTGATTTGTTTTTTCAATCAAAAGCTTAAGTAAATAAATACATCAGGCAGTTGTGGCACATGACTTTGATCCCAGCACTCGGGAGGCAGAGGCAGATGGATGGCTTTGAATTTGAGGCCAGCCTGGTCTACAGAGCGAGTTCTAGGGCAGCCAGAGCTGTCACAGAGAAACTGTCTCAGAAAAAAAAAAAAGTAAAATAAACAAATAAAATAAAATAAAAAGTGGCTTTAATCAGAAAGCCCAGAAGGAAATTCCCAGGGAACCAAAGCATAAACAAACAACATGGAATTCCAAATGGAGAATTTCAAAAGGACCATTGCTCTCTAACTTCTGGGTAAAAATGAGGCATGCCCACAAGGCGTCTGCAGCAGACTCCTTTGGTCTTGTGCTCATTTTAACTTCATGTGACTTTTCTTGGACAAACTAGAATTTATTCCCAAGTTAAAAGTACAACTTACCCCATTCTCCAAAACAGAGAGCTGATCCCGAGCTGCAACACCTCCAATTATGAGAAGCTCCCTGAAATGAACAGCAGAATGGTAACGAGAAAGATTAAAGTCTATTTTACAATGAAATCTATACCATTCTTTTCAGGTGGAATAGGTCACTGAAAAAGAGCCGCAATAAAGTGAGTACAGGAAGGTGAAAGCAGGACTTCACCACCAAAGCCAAAAACGGCGCTGAGGTGATTGAGAGCTTAGAGTGAGGAAAACTCAGCCCGTATCTATACAACCTACTCCATGTAAGCTCTTCAAAACCAGAGTTCCACCTTTTAAAATACATTTGCCTGTCGTATATAGAGTATTTCTGGAAGAATGTCTGAAAAATCAGAGTAAAAAAAGGTTGCCTTCAGGAAGGATAATCAGAACCTAAAGATAAAAAGCTTGTGTTTAGGGTTACTGATAGCTTGTTAAAGATACAGAAAGTGATCTCATTAAAGAAGGATTTATAATCTGAGCGGTGGTAGTAGACGCCCTTAACCTCAGCACTTGAGAGGCAGAGGTAGGCAGATCTCTCTGAGTTTGGGACTAGGCTGGTCTACAGAGTGAATTTCAGGACAGCCAAAGCTACACAGAGAAACCCTACCTTGAAAAACAAGCAGGCAAACAAACAAAACAAAACAAACAGCGTTGCTTTATACGTATGAGTGTCTTGCCAGCATGCATGTGTGTGTACCACATAGATGTCTGCTGCTCGTGGAAGGGTGTGTCAGATCTGCTGGACCTGGGGTTACAGATGGCTGTGAGCCACCACGCAATGCTGGAACCTGAACCTGGTCTTCTGAAGAGCAGCCAGTGCTCTTTACCACTGAGGCATGTCTCCAGCCCCTCACCCCCCCTTTTGAAACATTATGTAGTCCTGGCAGTCTCAAACTCACTGTGTAGGATAGCTAAGTTGGTTTCAAATAGCCACTAGAGCTTCAAAGAAAGGCAAGGGCTTATTTGTATTAGCTATCAGTTCGTACCCCATAACCCCCATTTCACCATCTTCTCCAGTGAACTGTTTTCTACTATCCATCTTTCCTTGTGGCCTTTGTCTAAGCACATTAAGTTTATAGGTAATGACAGTAACAAATCAAACACAAGCATTTTAATCTGCTTCCTTTAACTCCTCCTCCAAAGTACAGCCTCTTATACTGAGCAGGAGCTGTTATTAACTCCTTAGAAACTTCCTTTTTCATACACTCAAAATGTTACCCACACTGTTTACTTTCTCTCCCCTCCACACATTCCCACAATCCCACAAGGAGTTCTGTGAAAGCAGGGGTAACTCTCACTGCTGGAGCCCAGCCTAGATCCTAGGCCTAGACTTTACAACACAGTGTTCTTAAATTTATTTGCCAAATGAGTAACGTGTCAATCCATTCAACAAAATTAAGGATTATTTTGCCTAGTACAATTTATAACCAAATCAATTTGCTTATCTCATTAAGTAAGGCCATTATTAACATCAGAACCTCTAAGTTTTTAGAATTAAGAGTAGCAATAATCACATAACATTGTGAATATACCAAAAACCACCGAAATGTACATTTCCAGTGAATTTTATCCCCCAAATTGCTCCCAAAAAAACAAAAAACAAATAAACAAAAAAAAAAAAACCTTTTTAAAATCAATTAAAAGCAAAGTAACAAAAATTAAGCATGAGGCTGGATATGGTGGTACATACCTTTAATCCCAGCACTTGGGAGGTAGAGACAGGCAGATCTCTGTGAGTTCAAGGCCAGCCTGGTCTATAGATTGAGATCCAGGACAGGCACCAAAACTACACAGAGAAACCCTGTCTCAAGAAACAAACAAACAAAAAAAAAAAAAACCCATGAAATCCACAAAATAGTTTACTTACAGGATTTGGCTTTCCACAGATTAAAAGGGATTCCTAACTGAATGTGGTGGCTCACACCTATAATCTCAGTATTTAGGAGGTAGGAGGATGGTGAGTTTGGGGCCAGCTTGATTAGATAGCAAGATCCTTTGGTGAGATAGCTCACCAAAAAATAAAGGAAAAAAGCAAGTCTCTCTGCACGGAATGCCTGAGATGGGGAGGTCCACCTCTGCAGGCACCTTAGAATCAACCCTCAGGTTAGGATCACTGACACCCTACACTGAGCCGCACTTTCTAAGCAATGAAGAGATGAGATTAACTTAACACTGAATGAAATCAACCTCTGCCTAAGGAAGAAACTTTGAATGGAAACACGTTAGTACAATGTTATAGTGTCTTACGTAGTATACCAGTGCCTCCTTTTGTTTAACTTTATTCTTCTAGAACACTTTAAACTTAAGGACAATAAGCATTTAGGCTCAAAGGGAAGGCTTACCGTAACTTAGGGTTATCAATATACTTCTTAAACTGCTTGACGTTGTTCAAGGTTTGCTCCGCTAACTCCCGAGAGGGTTCCACAATGAGAGCTTTTGGAGCATTAGGGAGAAATTTTGTTTGGGACACCTGTGCACTACCTTGAGAAAACAGAAAAGACCACAGGTCAATCATACACACCCAAAACGCCATCAGCTGAAAAACACAAGTGCTGGTCCAGCATCAAACTTTAATAACTGTAAAGTACAGGAGACATCCAACAAACAAAGCTAAAATTTCTACAACAACCTGTCATTTTTTAAAGATTTATTTATTATGTATACAGTGTTCTGCCTGCAGGCCAGAAGAGGGCACCCAATCTCATTACAGATGGTTGTGAGCCACCATGTGGGTGCTGGGAATTGAACTCAGGACCCCTCGAAGAGCAGCCAGTGCTCTTAACCGCTGAGCTATCTCTCCAACCCCCAACCTGTCATTTTTTTAAGTCTAGCTGGGATGAGTACAACTGATTGATGTGGTTGTTAAAAATAACCCATTTCGTTGTGATAAGCCAGAAAATGTACTTTAAGGAGGTGAACTGTACCAGGCAATAGTACAGGAAATGGAGGAAGCTTTCAAGTCAAGACTGCTTGGATCTGAATTCAGTTCTACCACTTATCTGTTCTGTGACCTTGAGCAAGTTACTTCAAATCCTTATTCCTCAGACCCCTGTAAAACGTGAAGGGTACTACCTCATAGGGCTGAGTGAAGATTAAACAATCTGTGGGAAGCATTTAGCATGCTGCTATGGTACTTCACAAGCACAGAAGCCAAGCATGTCAATGCCATCAAGACTGAGAGAGCCTAAATGCCTCAACAGACACAGAACAGTTCATCAGTTAAGTTTTGAAACTGAAGTTTACTACTCTGTTAAACAAAGAGGTTGATTAAACCAGCGTAGGAGGTAAACAGGACTCACTAGGAGAAGCCCTTCCCACTAGGGTTCTCTCTATGCCCCAATCTAGAAATCCTTACCCCCTCAGGTGCAGTTAAGTAAGTACCTGTTTGCTGTGACTTTACGACATAATTATCTGGGGCCTTGGAAAGAGCAACAAAACCATCTTTTGGTGGAAACTTAAATTCTTCTTCACCAAAGTTAAATTTCAATTCAGCATTCTGGCATTGAATAAAAGAAAAAAAAGTTTAACTGAATGGCAAACTGCTCAGTAAAATGTAATAAAAGTCCAATAGTTTAGATCACAGCAAAACTTGTGATTACCTTCAAAACACAAGCAGGGAAGAGCGCTTGGTTTTTCATATGTGCTGGTATTTCAAATGCCAGACCAAGATCTTTTCCTTTAAAACAAATAAACAAACAAAATAAGAGAAATTAAAAAGAAGAATTTCCACATACACAATACGATCTACCAATCTGCCTTGCTTTCTCATGCTCTCTGGAACCCATGGATAAAGGTGGGCTGCCCAGAGCAAACCTATGTACTGCTGGACTTCACTGTTCCCTCTTCCTGTCTACATATCTAATACTCCCTATCTACAAGACCTCCACCTCTACAGACTTCCCAGCTCACATCAGTCACAGAACCCTCCCCTGAATCCACAGCTCCTTCCATTAACTTGCATTTTTCCTCTCACTTATCAAGTAAAATCCCTGATATCCATTGTAGGACATCCTCCTTCTTTTCATCCCATTGTCTACATGTCTGACTCATGCTCACCCACCTCCATGCCCCACCAAAAAATGCTATCAGGTACCAGATCCTACAGCAAACTGTCACTTGTCTCTCTTACAATACCTTCAGCAGTAATGGGCACAAACCGACTTCTCCCTCCTCTGTGAAACACTGTCTTCCCTTGGGAAGCAGGAGTCCACGTACCCCTGTTCTCTCCTCCTCTTCCTCTCTGCTAGATTCTCCTTAGCTAGCCAGCTTTTAGGCACTGGACACCAGGCCTTGGCTCTTGACTATTATTTAGGGACTCTTCCCACCTCCTAGTCTGTTTTCAGCACAGCTGGCCCATGCTGCTGCCACTACTGTTAGAACTCCAGAGGAACAAAAGCAACATTCTCTCCCTCCAGCTCAGGCACCTGACGCACGTACCTCTTCGCTGCTGCTCAGGCAGGGTGGACACTTCCACCCCAGAACTTTCCCTTTGTTCTTCCCTCTGCCTGAAACGTTCTCAGTTCCCAGCACAACCCCACCTCACTGACGCCCTTTTAAATGTCTTCTCATGAGCAGAGCCTTCTCTAAGCACCCTATGGAAAAGCACATATCCCCACAGCAACTCACTCCCTTGCCCTGCTTTTCCTCACAATGGACGTGTCTCTCCTCAGCAGTGTGAAAGCACCACAGAGCTAACCTTCGTCAGCTCCACCTCCACCTTCACTTGTGGCTTATCACTCACTAGTGCACAATGCACACAGCAAACACCCAACAAACCACTGAAGTGAAATGTGGTGAATCAGGTAGAGGACTGAGGAAGAGAATTCAAAAACAAGAATCACATTTTTTCTCACTAGTAAGATCCAGAGCACTTACCATTCTTTGAGAACTTCACATGCCCTTTATCAATATCTAAGTAGCAACCAATGGTATCGTGCATAGTGAATTCCTGGAAACCCGGAAAGCGAAATGTTATTAACAGAAAGCAAGACCTGAAGAGAGGTTAACAACCGCACACAACAGCATCCAAAGCACACTGGTGCTTCCCAAGAAGTTCTCTACATGGTAATGAGGGCGTCAAAATGACTGTCACAGGCGGGGATGGCAGCTCACCCCTATAAGCCCAGCACTGCAGAGGCTGAGCAAAAGGACCACCAGACACCCAGGTGACAGAGTAAGAATTTCTCTAAAAAAATAAATCATCAAAAACAGTATACAGCATCATATCTGACAGGCTTATCAGATTCAACAAGATATTAAGGGTTACTGCTATGGATTTAGGCTCAGAGAACTATACTTAAAAGTCTTCATAATCAAACTAAGAAATGAAAATAACAGGTAAGATCCAAAGTCAGAATGAGGAAAAGACATAACATACTCTGGGTAGACTAATAAAATTTTAAGTACTATCTATTTATTTAGTCTTAAATAAATAAATTTCTGTTTCAAGTCCAAACCTGAACTATCTCAATCATGTCCTAAGTGATCAAGAATGCAAGAAGACTTACCAATGCTGTTTCAATAAACAGCATCACCGCTTACCTCTCCGTAATTATCAAACTGTTTATTATGGGATTTCTTTCCTGTTCCACCGAAGCCAAATCCAAACTTGTCAGTACCTAGATTTTAAACAGTTTATTAGAGTTCTAAGCTTACCAGGAGAATTAAGAGTCCTGTGAAAAAAGTGCTTTTACCCATGCAGTCTGAGAGAGCACACCGGACAAGTTTCCCTGTGTTTCTGAGTCCTGCGTCATCTGGGGCGTTTTCAGCCGATGCAGAATGTACAACACTACACAAGCAATACTGCCTCACTCTTGGCTTTGGTGACTAACAAACTCACAATAACTGAAGTGTCTTTGCAGTAGTTTATGTTTCAAGCATGCTAATTTCAGCCTGATCTTCATTAATATTATTCTCCCTGACTCGATATTGTCAGAACACGGGGTGGAGATGCTAACAGGAAGCAGTAACTTACGTCAAGTCTTTTCTGGAACCAGAAAAGTATTTTTTGTGTCCATAAAATTAAACCCTAATACAGTGAAGTCTATATTAATTTGTCTGCCAAATAATACTATGTTAACAAAGAATAACTATAAAGCAGTTCAGTTACTGCAGAAACACTTACCGAGGTCTAAGGAGGCCTGCATGGTTGACCACCCAACTCTGCACAGCCCCTGGTCATGACAGGATACTTCATAGTAGTGTTTCCCTGGAGGGGTCAAATTCCATGAGATTTACACAAACTGCACACATTTGAAATTTACCAGCTCCCACAGCTTCTGAGTCACATCTGTATGTGACAGAAGAATGGGTCTTTCTGTACTGCCAAGACTGTTCAGATGGTTGCTTTAAAGCGCCTAAGGGAAGTTCACGAACTGACAGTCAGGAATGCTGCTCAAATACCTTTCAGCAAGCCTCTGGTCGCTCTGCACCCATGCCACTCCTTCACTTCTCTGCTCTGACAACACAGGCCGTCTGAGCCGATTGCTAGATGTGAGAAAAGCACACAGAAATAAATGGACATCAGTACAGGCTGCACAAACCGTCATCATGAACTCAAATTATAACCAGTCAGTCTCATCAATAATAGTTTCACTTGTCAGAGTGTGCCAGTTTAAGACCTGCTGATTCCTAGATGACAGCAGTATTTCCTCTTTACTCCTGCATCTCCTGGGCTATGCTGGTCACTAGGTTCTAGACTGTCACTGGTAAGACAAGAATTCACACAATGAATCCCACAAAGATGAGCACAACCCCTAGACTGCTGGCCTGAAATAATGGCCTCATGGCCAACACACACGTTTGGACAGCCCTTCTCTAGTGCTGTGAGGACAAGAGTACTACGAGGTGCCATGGGACCCATTCATCACAATTTGCTGCCCTGAGCATTTAGTAAGAAGCACATAAATACCCAGAGTGTTACTGGGTAGTACTGGGGCTCTAAGAGGTGATGTTTTACATTACACACTAGGCTCAGATAGATTAGTAAAGAGTTAGCCCTTGTCTATACTGGGAAGAAGCTGTATCTTCTGCCCCATTCATGTTTCTAAGTCAGTCAGTACTTGGTGAAAAACAAACTTGTATAATACCACTTCATCAAACACCTTACCTCACTTTTCAGAACTGTTAAGTTCTTATTCATGTGAGAATGAGTATTATAAACCTTTGTAAAAGGGTCTCTAGTGAACCTCGGGCAATCCCAGCACTTGGGAGAGAGAGAGAGGCAGGAGAGGCAAGAGTTCAAGAAAGGGACAGAGAGAAAGGTAGACGGATGCTTGAAATCAGAACACAATGTCTGCACAAAGGGAAATCCATTGAGTCCTGCTAGTTTATACATTTAATGTGTTAATTAAAATAATAAAACAATAACTAATATAAACATTCTATCTTATTATTTCTAAGTCTTCTATTTGAATTAGAAAAGTTTTTCTTGTACTACATTATACATGCTAAACTGTACGTATGCATCTACACTCACATTTTATGTATGTATATATGCACAAACACATATATATAATTTAAATCTCGAGTACATGTGAAACTTATTTCTAGTTATGATATGTAGAAGCCAATTTTCTCTTGCTCCAGATGGATCACCAATGGTGCCAGCATCTCTTACTATATAAATCTCTCTTTTCCCCACTGAGATACAATACTATAATACTACACTTTTTAATGCACATTAAGGTGTTATATACACCAGGATTATTTCCATTTTATTGTACCGTCTACTTCTAGTTCAGCACTATACTGTTTATCTTTAGTGACTATATTCTAGTCTCTGGTAATTACATCATGCACAACACTTTTTCACAATGAGTAGGTAAAATGTATCTACTTACCAAAAGCAGACCCTCTGTCATATGGGTTCATCTGCCATTTGTTGAGCACTAAACAAATCAATATAAGAAAAAGTGAGCTATAACCATGAAATATATAGCTCTATGAAAAGTTTGTATTTTATATATTACTGCCTTTGACTCAACATGGTTTTGCACACCATTTGTAATTTACACATATATCTATGTAGCTGTTTTTATTAACGACAAAACTAACCCTGAAAATCAAAAGGTGTCAATGACAAGGCCCATTTGGGACTAACACCTGGTCTCTTTCCTTGTTTCAGTGTTCTTCGTATATGGGGCACTTTGTCACTGATAAAGTGAAGTTTAGGTAACTAAACAACCCAACCTTAAACATATAGGAAATAAATGACCTCCTCAGCCAGTTCTTTATTTTAATTTAGTATGAAATTATCAAGTCAGACTATTACTTTTCTTCCTGTTTTTATATGATTGGTATTTTTCCTTTTCTAAAGTATCTTAATAGCCCATGAATAATAAAAATTTCAGTAACTAAAGAGACCCTACATGCATTTTAGCCTACCTTCCCGTCCAAGGCGGAAATCCTTTCTGGATCATGTCTGATCAAGAGTTACCTATCCAGTTTAAATACCATGAATGTCTCCCTTAGGATGCTCTCTTGTCAGCTAACCAAACATTAAGAGACACTGCATATTACATGTAAGCAGTTCCGGGCCTGCTCCCCAGGAAATCACTTTCTTTCCACATTTCTTTAGTCGTCGGCTGTCATCTCCCTTGTCCTTCACGTTTGTAATTCTAGGTTTGTGCGTGCTCATCAGACGTGAGTTTTAGACCCACCCTACTTCTGCTTAGCCATTTCAGAAGCATTCCTGACTAGTAACATCTGTCATAAGTGATGGCATACGGCTGTTAAAAGTTCTGAACTATTTTAAAATAGGCCAACGGTATAGTTACATTCATTGTCTATCACACAATCATTTACTAAATTAGTTCATCCTCTGTGACATTATTATTTTCATATCAAAAGGAAAAAGTTGCTATGCCAAGTTCACTCAACTTAAACTTGCTATGTTTTGTAACATAAAACAAGTTACTTCTAAATATACAACAAATATAAATATATATTCGTCAAAGTGTAGCAGAAGCAGAGGTGATGAAATGAAGGTGAGATTATTCACAGTAGACTAAGAGGGTCAGCCTCCATGGAAGGAAGACAAACAACACTCTGCACAACCCACCAGTTCATTCCTAGTCTTAGGCAAACAGTTACATACGGATGGAAGACACAAAAACAACGGAAGGTAAATTCCAAAAGCTGTGTGTTCTCAAAAGAAGTACTACTCGGATTTCAGGATGGACAGTTCACTAGTTAGGACGTAATGTCACCTGTTACCCTTGTTTTCTGGACACAACACTGCAATGCTGTGTGTGCTGCAGACATGGGCAATTAAATGCATACCCCAAACTTAAACCAGCCAAGAGACTGATTAACTTACAAGAAAAGAAAATATCGATATAATAATTACCCGAAGCACCGGTTTTAATAGTTGTTTTCCCTTTCTTTCCTTCCTGTTGGTCTTTCAGGGTCTCATACACGATCTGGATAACTGGAATACTAAACGCCTGTCAGAAAGACGTGGTCTATGTTAGCAGTCGGCTACTGATGGCAGTAGTCAGGATAATGGCCAAGGTTATGCATACACATTAGAAACTATCCAGAGGACTGCTCTTATTTCATTTACCCAAACCTAAATGCCAATCGATAATCAAGGGTTGACAGACAGAAGCCAGCTGATGTCCTGGAACACACAATGACTAACTTCAATACGAACAGAAAGCAAACCACACAAATGCCATCTACTCACACTGCTTCTTTAGTATAGGTCAAAAGCCGACACATTTTTCTGGATGCAATCTTTTTTTTTTTTTTTTTTTTTTGTTAAAGAGCATTAAACTTTTGAATTGCCTGTAAATATTACAGAATCCATGCCTCTTTCTGTAAGGCCTCTTTAAAGCTACATTCTTAAAACTATACTCTTTACAGACCCTTCACAATTTGCCAACAAGAGAAATATTACTCTGAATAGTTGTGCTGGCTAGTTTCATGTCAACCTGAAATAAGCTACAGTCATTGAAGGGGGAATCTCAGTTGAGAAATTGCCTCCATAAGATAGATCAGGTTGTAGGCACACCCATGGGGCATTTTCTTAATTAGTGATATGAGAGGGCTCAGCCCACTGTGGGTGGTGCCACCCTGAGATGGTGGTCCTGGGTGCTGTAAGAGAGCAGGCTGAGCAAGCCACAAGGAGCAAGCCTACAAGCAGTACTCCTCTGTGACCTCTGCGTCAGCTCCGGCCTCCAGGATCTGCCAGGTTTGAGTTCCTACACTGGCTTCCCTCAACGGACTGCGATTTAGGACACACAAGCCCTTTCCTTCCCACATTGTTTTTGGTCATGGTGTTTCATCACAGCAATAGTAACCCTAACTAAGACAATGGCAAACCGTCATTTCTTACATATTGGGGGGGAGGGCTGTTTTAATTAAATATTACAAATATATAATGTTCAAAAACACTCTAAATTCAGGTTTTAATTAAATTTAAATATATTACTTACACCAGTTTTTCCACTTCCTGTTTCTGCTGCCTGAATGGGGGGAAAATCAACAGTAGTTTAAATTGTGAATTAAGAGATCAAATTTAGTGTAATACCATATAGAAATCTTGTAACACTTGACTAGCTAACTTTATTTCTTGTCAATCAGGTCACCTCTCCCACATCATTAAGAATTGGTCTTCCTCTTCCCTTTCCCATTACTTACACCCAACTGAAGCCCTTGTCATTTTAATCTAATTATTGGGGTATCCCAAGAGTATCTAGCCCTATGAATCTATACTATAACCTGCTATACAACTGGTATCCACAAAACTATAATTCTAACTTGTACCTACTTAGCAACTTTTCATACTTCCCACTGCCAGAAAATGTACAAATGATTTAACTTGAGAAAGAATCCAATCTGACTAAATGTGTATTTCTCATTGTATTGCAAGTGATAGCACCATCCCAGCTATATATATTTTATGCTACCGCCCACCACATTCTCCTGCAATAAAAACTGAAAAGTCACCCCAAGCTTATCCCCACAGCTTCTATAGAATACACCGACCAGAGTGTATGTGTTACAAATCCTGGTCAGTGAACAAAATTAATTTGGTAAAACAATTCCAGTCTTAAACTTCTGAGATTTCTTAAACTGTGTTGAACAGCCCCAGAACATGTGTGCCCCAAACCACCAACCACCTTATTAATAAACATACCATAAGTACGTCACCTCCTCCTAGGATCAATGGGATAGATTCTGCCTGGATATCAGTTGGTAGACTAAAAGAATCACATTTGAAGAACAGTAGTTAATTTAAAAATAGAGAATCATCTAGGTTATTCAAGTCATGCTAAATCAACCTAAAAGAAATTGTATGTTGGGGTTGGGGATTTAGCTCAGTGGTAGAGCACTTGCCTAGCAAGCACAAGGCCCAGGGTTCGATCCTCAGTTCAAAAAAAAAAAAAAAAAAAAAGAAATTGTAAGTGGCAATCCAACCATTTTTTTCCAGCTAGAATTAAAAGTTTGAAGGAGCATTCTATGATGGAAAGAATCACTTTTATGCAACTAGAGAGAAGTGAGTGTGATAAAAATGGTGCTGGAGAAGACACTTGTCACCAACGCCTGTGGGTTCTACATACTTACAGCCAGTCCATTTCCTCCACCGCTTGTGCAATCTCAGGCATAACACCCATCTCTGCAAACAGACAGTCACTTTAATAACCAACCTATTAATAAACCACAGTCTCTCAAAGCTGATGTCATAGAACTGGGGAAAGGCTTTCAAGTTTGGCCCCTATATTGGACTTTTGTATAACATTGCTGAGAGCATTGAGTTTTGGAGACAGATCTGAGTTCAATCCAGGATATTGTTTTCAAGAACAAGACCTTGGGACAAAACCATAAATCTATTTTCTCTGCAGACAATGGGACTTGTCATACCTACCTTCCAGGGGTATAGGAAAATGTGAGGTAATACCGTGTGTGGCACAGTGCCATTAGGACATTGTAGCCACCAGTGCTAGCTTAGCTCTTAATGAAGGAGTAAAGATCTGACAGGCAGGCTGCTAGCCCTGCATCTCCAGATTCACCGGGTGATAATGTAGCAGTTCTATGTCCTGGCCAAGACCATCTCAACACCTTCTAGGATCTAAGGAAAACGAACAGCCCACATTTCATGGCAGCCATAATCAAAATTCTGTTCCTAAGGCACTGTGTGTCTCAGACTAGAAGAGAGGTTTTTTTTTTACTGTCCTTACTATAGAGATTTGACAACTTTAAGGTAATGATCATATGATTTATCCTGAGTTGACTATTATGAAGCCTATTGCAGGATCAAAGCTTCACATTGTACCTTATAACTACATACAAATACTGTTTCAATAGAAAACTTGAAAAGTTCAAATAATCAGAAATTCTCAAATATAGGAGTAACATTTGGTCACATGTTTCAGAGTCTATTACACTCTACTCAACCTTGATATTGGGGTCCTTCTTAAGGTTATATACCCTCTCAGCCACCATTATACTGCAGAGCACAAGGAGTGTGAAAGTATTTTCACAGTAACTACATTGCTTTAAGGAGGAATTCATTTCTTCAAGTTTGAGAAACAAAAACTGTTTGTATTTTTAACATAAAAAACAAATCCTGATTAACTGATGGGAGGGAGGGTTGCCAGTGCAGAAAACCTGAACAATGAGAATTATCAGGTGAAGATCTGCTATGCTAATTGTCTATTTAAATAAATGGACAGAGTAGGCAGTTCCTGAGGGTTGTCATTTAATGATTAGATGGATTCTTGGTAGTTTTATTCTTGGAAAGGCTTGGGTGGGTAGGAGGACCCCAAACAGGGCAATCATCCTTTCCCTCAAAATCCCCTTCCCCCAAACTAGCGGCTGCCTGGCCTGGCCAGGACCAGATGTGCCGTGGGGCAGCAAAAGGTTCTTCAGCAGTCACTGCCACGTCAAAGAGGCAGGAGGCCGGGCTCCGCCAGCACAGACGCCACGGTCGGGATTTGGCGGGCGGCCACAAGGCCCACGGCAGGACGGTGGAAGAAAAAGCTGCTTGCCGAAGATTCCCGGTTAGCGTCCGCGGGGAAAAAGCCCGGCCTGGGCCCGACAGCGCGGGTCTCCGGAGGGCGCATCTCTCCGGTCTCCCGCCATCCCACCCACGCCACCGCCACACCGGTACTCCCCACCCGCTCCCCGTGGGCCGAGGCGAGCCGCTCACGTCCCCTCAGCTTCCCACCACGCACCGGAGAAGGCCGCCATCTTCGCGCACTCCCCCGCCGCCGCTCACTCGCTCGGTCCCTCTTCTCCCTCCCTCCTTGCAGACAGGCCGGGGCTGCCGCGGAGCGAGCTTCCGGTCCGCTCCCTTCGCTGTTCCGATACCGGGCGGGGACGCGGACCCAGGACAAAGGTTCCGAGAAAGAAAAGACTCTCCCGTTTGCTTACACGGTGCTGCTGTACTTCAGTTACCCCAGTAGCCAGATCTGGTCATTATTAGCCGCGGTGGCACACGCCTTTCATCCCAGCGCTCGGGAGGCAGAGGCAGGCGGATCTCTGTGAGTTCGTAGGCCAGACTGGTCTACAGAGTGAGATCCAGGAAAGGCACAAAGCTACACTGAGAAACCATAAGTGAATGAATGAATGAATGAATGAATGAATGAATAAATAAATAAGTAAATAAATAAATAAAATGAAAATAGAGTTACGATGTACCTAAGGGAAGATGTGTCTTATTGAGATCTACAGAGTGAGATCCAGGAAAGGCGCAAAGCTACACTGAGAAACCCTAAATAAATAAATAAATAAATAAACAAACAAACGAACGAACGAACAAACAAACAAACAAACAAATAAATAAAATGAAAATAGAGTTACGATGTACCTAAGGTTAGATGTGTGCTATTGAGATCATTTTTCCCCGATAAAGAAGCCATGATCCAGCATGGCGGTGGTGGCGCACGCCTTTAATTCCAGCACTCAGGAGGCAGAGGCAGGCGGATCTCGGTGAGTTCTAGGCCAGCCTGGGCTACAGAGTGAGATTCAGGAAAGGAGCAAAGCTACACAGAGAAACCCGGTCTTGAAAAATAAACAAACAAACAAAGAGCCAGGATGTCTGGATAGCAATCTCACTAGAATGATTTGAGAAGGCACTGATTTTATTGCCCAGCCAATCAGGACTAGTGAATGTCTGTCACCCATAGGACTTAGTAGATATTTTTTATAGAAAAACTAGTGTAGGTTTCCTTTCCGTCCTTAACCGTGTTCAATGTAGAGTTGATAATGTCAGGCTTGTCTTCCAAGCTATTTTAAGTCCCCTTTCTTTTCTGAGAGATGGGTCCTTAAAGAAATGATGGCTCCTCCCCATACTATGTGTGTTAGAATCTTCGTATGTTCATCTAAGATTTGGGAAAAGTTAATAGTTTATGTAATGCCACAGAACTACTACTAAATTGCAACCTGGGATCTGACTGTCTCCGGGGACCATTCTGTGCTTTCTGTCCCAGAAATCAGGGCAGATATAGGCAAGCCTTAGGCAATTTAGGACTGGAAGCACAGGTTTGAGAGCCAGACACCCTGGGTTTGAATTCTAGCCCTGCACAGGATAGCATCTTGAAATCGTACAACTTCTCTGAGCTCCAGGTCATTCATCTGTAAAATAGAGATGAATACTAACATGAATGACTATATCATGATAGATAAGTTCAGAGCAGAGAGAGAGAGAAAATAGTGGACTGAACATGTCCAGTCAACTGAACTGGGCCATCA
This sequence comes from Onychomys torridus, assembly GCF_903995425.1. NCBI lineage: Eukaryota > Metazoa > Chordata > Mammalia > Rodentia > Cricetidae > Onychomys > Onychomys torridus. The sequence goes on from NC_050463.1 coordinate 43,235,169, forward strand.
GAGGAGAGAGACAGGAAAAGCAAGAGAGGAAGAGAAGAGAGAAGGGGAAGAGAGGGACCAAGAGAGAGCCAAGGGAACTAAGAAGACCAAGAGGGAAAGAGAGAACAAGAGAACTAAGAGAGTGCATGGTTGAGATGGCAGGTTTAATAGGAATCTGAAGCTAGGGGAAGGGAAGCAAAGCCCCTGGGCTGTAGAGGTTTAGGATAGGGGGCAGGGATGAAAAGAGCAGAGAGGAGCCACAGGTATTAACTGAACTCAGAGACTGTCATGTGCTTTGATATGCTAATAGGCACCTGGTTAGTCATTTGTCCCGGGTTTCTTTGGGACCTGACACAAAGCTCTTAAAAGAGTAAATAACACATGTTAATAACAAATGTGTTGTTCTTATCACTATTACATGGAGCAGGATTCACCTGAAGCTGCAAAGGCAATGGAGAATCCATTTAGGTCTGCAGCTTCACTCTCCCAGAGGCCACCACTCACATCATGTTTTGTATTCTTATGTACTCTATGGAAATGATACTTCTGAGACTTACGTAATGCAACCGTTATGAGCATACACCAAATATGCCCATGGACCAAAGAGGACTACCTGATGAAATATTGTGCCACATGCCAAAGCAGAATCTGAAAGTTGGTGATTGTGCCTTTAGCCAGCACTCACCCTAAATCCTTGAAAATATTAAGAGGTGTGGTGGTATGGATGGAGAAACCTCTCTACTGATGTGTGTCTTTAAAGACACACCCCCAGTTGATGGCACTGCTTGGGAGATGTTTATGTGCTACAACTGTTTTGGAAGACAGGCTTTCAAAATTAAAAGCCTTGTGCCACTTGTGATTCTCCCTCTGCTTTGTGCTTGCAGTTCAAGATGTGAGCTAATGACTTCCTATTCCTGCTGCCATGTGTGGTGATATTGTGTTCCCCAATATATGAAGCACCCTAATAAATTTATCTGGGGTCAGAGAACGGAACAGCCACTAGACAGACATAGAGGCCAAAAAATGGTGGCACTCACGCCTTTAATCCTAGCCTTCTGGAGGCAGAGATCCATCCGGATCTCTGTGAATTCAAAGCCACACTGGAATCAGCCAGGCATTGTGACTCACACCTTTAATGCCAGGGAGTGATGGCAGAAAGCAGAAAGGTATATAAGGTGTGAAAACCAGGAACTAGAGCTGGTTAAACTTTTAGGCTTTTGAGCAGCAGTTCAGCTGAGACCCATTCTGGATGAGGACATGCAGGCTTTAAGTTTGAGGAAACAGGATCAAGTGAGGAGTTGGCAAGGTGAGGTAGCTGTGGCTTGTTCTGCTTCTCTGATCTTCCAGCATTCACCCCAATACCTGGCTCTGGGTTTGTTTTTATTAATAAGAACTGTTCAGATTCGTGCTACAGCCATGCCTGTAACTTGCTGCCATGCCTCCACCCCTCTATCATGGACTTCTAGTCATCTGGAACTACGCGCCAAATATACTCTCTCTTCCTTAAATTGCCTTTGGTCATGGTGTTTTAACAGAGCCACAGAACAGTAATACCATAGGCAAGTGAAAACATTTTTCTAAAATGGTGCTGTTGATGTCCTGTTGTGTTTTCTCTCTCAAAGGAAAAAGCATTTTCCAGGGGTCCATTCAGAGGACCTTTAATCTCAGGAGTTTGAGTCTTGTAGCAAGACAGAAGGCTAAAGAGAGGGCTTCTGGGAGAACAACCTGCATCTTCAATAACTATGGAAGAAACATGACTTTCCCCTCCAAAGGTCAATTGAATCCATGGGAAGTGAATGTCAAAGGGAGTGCATTTAAAATTATGAATTGCCCACAGAGGCTGAATGATTAATCAGATAAACCCTAGAGGACCCAGGTTGTTTCCACACCAGCCGATGGAAGCAGGGACATCACCCATAAAGAGTCACCCTCTCAGGACAGCAGTAGAAGAATTGCCAAGATATGCCCTTTGAGGGAAAGAAGAAGTCTTTGTTACCAAAGTTGTTTGGGTTAGAGCTTGGGCTTTGTGATTAAAGTAACCAAACACCTTCAATTTGTTGAAAAGGACCAGAAAAGCTTTAGAAGTAGGCCAAGGATTTCATTTAGGTCAGGGAAAGAAATGAGCCTCAGAGGTTCAGTGAGACAGCTCAGCAGTAAAATCACCCAGAAGTAGGAGTAGAGAATGGGCTCCACAAGGTTGTCCTCTAACCTCCACACATGTACTGTGGCATGCATGCACACATACAACAATAATATATTTTTTTAATTTAAGGAAAGAAAAACACATAGACTATATTTCAAGGTAATTGATAATATTTTATATGAGCTAATGTAATATACTGCTCTAAGTGTGTGTGTGTGTATGTGTGTGTGTGTGTGTGTGTGTGTGTGTGTGTGTGTGTGTGTGTGTTTTGCAATGCTTTTAAGAATGCAAATTGGAATACAGTGTGCCTGGAACCAGGTAGAGATGTACCAGGCAAACAAAAGACCAGAGACCAGAAAACAAAGGACCGGTGTCTTATTGGTCCAATCTACAAAGAAAATGTTGATTAAATGTGTCTATAGAAGGAGATATCTAGAAACTGTTGATCCCACAAACCTAGTTAACAAAAGGACAGGCAGCACAGGTGGTTCCTGTTGGTTGTGCTGTGCCATATTATTGATTAAGTGGCGCTGTTTATTGTGTGAGAAAAGCCATGAGGCACAACAAAACTCATGGTAAGAGTTTATTAGGGGAAGGGGAACAGAGAGGATGTGCTTAGGCCTATTGAAGATTGTGCAGGGAGAGAGAAGGGAGGGAGTCTGTGACCCACTTTTTATGGATTCCCCCGCACATGCGCATATGGGTTTACATAGCTATGCCACGCATGCCTATAGATTACACGATCACAATGTGTGCAAATTACGTGACCATGTAGCAGATGGATTATGTAGGATCTGAGGCCCTGGAATGACTTAAGCATCTTACCAGGAAATTCGCAGTCATGTAGCTGGGGGAGTGGAAAGGAATTCCGACAGTTCCAAGTGGCAAGTCAAAAAGGAAGATGTTCCACTGGACTATCCAAGCTCCAAATGTAGTTTTGTCCCCAGCATTTATTTCTATGGCCTCATAATAAAATCACAGCTTATGTAATTGGGTCTTTTGGATGCATTAATCATGATACAGAATTTTACTGTATCATCACACATGTTAAATATTTGTTGAGCAAGCTATGCTCCACTACAGGACAGATGGTTTTTGCAAAGGCAAGCATAAGGAAAATGACCTTCAGATACTCAGGACAGTGTATAGAGATCGGACTTTGCAAAACTCCTTAGCTTGGCCACCACAAACCATGAAGAGTTTATGTTAGTTCGTTTATATTGCAATAACAAAATACAGCTTCCAAAATGATGATTTTTTTTAAATATGTGGTGCAGCTGCCAACAAAGAAAATGTTTAAATGGTCTGACCAATGGAGAGATTTTTAATTAGTTAAGAAACAAAAAGAGTGATCCTCAAAGTTCTTTAGGCTGAGAAATCCAAAATCTAGATGTTGATATGTTTGTCCATTGGTGAGGATTCACTGTCAACTTGAGAGATGGCATTTTGAATACCGCATCCTTTATAGTGGTGGAATGGTGTATCCTTACATGACAGAAGATGAAAGGGCAAAACCCAGTGCTGCATAAAACCTCTTTTAGAAAGCCTTAATCACAGTCATGAGGGAAGACCATATTCACCTTCTGAAAGTTCTGCCTCTTAGGACTATCATGTGGATGGTGCCTGAAATTGGTGGAGCTACATTCAAACCATGATAGTGTTCTCCTCTTCCAATTTCTCTTTCTTCACTATAGAGATGGAAAAGGGAGACAACAGTAACAAAACAAACAAATAAAATTAAAAAAAAAAAAAAAAAAAACAAGACATTTCCCCAGACCCCTTTGTACAAACAGAATCTTGAGACTCAGTTCTGCTTGAAGAGGTAAATGTAGTTCCAGACTGAGCCTTACATGAATGCTCCACAAAAGATGACAATCTGGGAATTTATTCTTTTCCTCCCAAAATACTGACATGATGTAGAAAATGAAATAAACATGCTCAATAAGGCAGAATACAAAAGAAGACTAGATCTTCATGATCATGATGAGTTAAGCTACCAGTCCAGGTATGCCTATCTTGAGAGATCTCTTTTTTTTTTATTTTAATTATTCATTTTAAAGCATGAGGACCTGAGTTTGGATCCTCTGCACCCATTTGCATTCCAGGCATGGTTCTGTGTGTCTGTAACCTCAGCACTAGGAAGTGGAGACGGTTAGATCCTAGGGGAGTCACTCACCAGCCAGTCTAGCAAAATCAGCAATGTCTAGGTTCAGTGAGAGACCTTATCTTAAGATAAGATGGAGAGAGATAGAGCAAGACACCTGACATTGGTCTCTGGTCTCTATGTGAATATGCATGGGCCAGTGCACCTGCAAAAGCAATCTATTGTAGATCCAAGGAGGAGCCGATATGTGGCTTGAGTTGTGAATGTAACATTGAAAATGATCCTTAAATATTTGGTCCTTTCCTCACAAGTGAAAAGGAAAACACAAATAAACAAATCAAACAAACAAGCAAAAAAAGGAAGTATGCCACATCTTGTGGGAGCTGTGACTCTGAACCCAGCCTAGGAAATATAAACCAAGCTTGTTGTTTGCTTTTTTCCTTTTAGAAGTTATTAACTCTCTCTCTAGTTCCTATTCCCTGGTGCTTCTTGGAACAGGGGAAAAAGAGCTGCCAAGTTCCTGAAGATTTAGCCAAGAATGAAATAGCAAGGGAAGATGATGTTTTAAGCTAAAACAAATCCAGTAGAAAATGTCTTCTGCACACATTCCCCCAGTCCCCACTCACAGTACCTGATACAAACCCATCCGTCATTCCACAAGACGAGGGCAATTTCTCCCACTTAGACTCTGCCCGTGAAAATTGCCCTCAGACCCATGTGTTGATAAAAAGAACTCAGGGAGCCCTTGCTATTCATATTGAATCTTGACTTTCCCTCAGCCTTCTCCCCTCACTACAGGCCTTGATAGATGACGCTCTTGAGTCTATGTTTGTGAGAATGGGACACACCAGCTCCTCCACTTCCAGCCTCCTGCTGACTTATTACCTGCCACTGTCTTCCATCAATTTTACTTTCTAGCCTTTCAAACTGTGTAGAATCCATTGCGCACACCAGATTGTCTTGAGGCACTGTATATTTTCTTATGCATGCTCTTCCCTCTAGCAAGAACAGCCTTCCTTTGTAGTTCTTGATATCAAGAAGGTGTAACAATCACTCAAAACCTAGTGACTTAATCTAACAGCCAGCTTCTTAGCTCATTATTCTTTAGGTCAAACATTGGGGCAGCACTTCAGATGGTTAGTTCTACTCTATGTGACATTCCTAGGATCCTTCATGCTATTGCATTGAGATGGTGTTGGGGAGGCTGGGAGGTGTGAGAGGACCACTTCTGTGGATGGTGCCTCACTATTCTGTTTTGTGACCTTTGCTCCATGCATGAGGTCAGCTTCTCACAGTAGAATTAGTACTAGGGATGGAAGACTTACTACTTCCTAATGGGGTTCCACCAACATGTGTTCCCCCAATACAGGCTGCATAACACTTGAGCCTGGATAGTGTCATTTCATACTAGTTTTATTGGTCATACAATCAACCTTTAGTCTCGTAGCAGGGACAGAAATACATTTTACCCCTCAGTGTAAGCAAAGACCAAGAGTCTACAGCCAATTATAATAAAATTATCTTCCATAACTCATTAGGCATATTATTAAATATGCCCATTATATCTTCCCATTATAACACCTATTTTCTTGTCTATATCCTAATTGTCATTCAGATTCAACTAAGCTAGCACCTTGTTGAAATTCTGCTACTCCAATGTTTATCTCTCATTTCCCTTAAAGTTTATACTTTTGTCTATACACAAGGCTACACAGGATAAAGATTGCTTTTCAGCCAGCTACTTCCAGTCACCAGACATGGTCATATTCATCTGTTTTGGTCAATGATATATAAATAGCAGTAACGTAGAGACTTCTGGGAAATACCTCTAAGTAAAATGTTACATGCTTCTTCGTCCTTGTTGGCTGGAAATGGGATATAACAGCCATATTACACAAAGTAAATGGAGTCCTTCATGGAGTAGTCACCACAATAGGAGAGACATAGTCTGAGTCCCAGATGCCATGGAACACCATGCCTGCCCCAAAATTACGACTGCGTATTCTCATGTGAGAGAATAAGTGCTTCTCTTCATGTCGGGTTCTCTGTCTCACAAAACCAAATGATTTTTTATTTTATAGACCTCCACTAAGTTATTTATTGCTTTAAAAAATAAAACAAGTTGCCTCCACATTCAGTCACTTAACACAATGTGTGTTTTGCTCAGTCTCTGTGCACCAGGAGTTCAGGAGCAGCTTGGTTGGACAGTTCTGCTTCTGTCCTTCTCTTAGTTACGGTCACTGGTGGGAATTGTACCATCACTCTAATGGTTTGCCTGTAGGAGATCAGCCCTGAAGGGCCATTCAGTCATGTGACTGTGTTGTTAGTTTTCTGAAGGACTCTCTATTCTCCACCTGAAACTGGGCTCTTGTGATGTCACGCACTGTCTGTTGGCACTTTTCCCTGCTTTCTCCATCAAAGCAAGCCACCCACCCCAGAGAACAAATTGGAGTGGTATCTTTGGTGGCAAAGCCATCACAGTCACATGTGGTCACTTCTGCAATGTCTTAGTTGGCCCACAGCCTTGTTTAGTGTGGAAGGGGCCTATATAAACAGTTGATGTAATTGTCAAATAAAAGATCCATCTTCTGTGGGCTTTCTCACACCCCCACTTCCCTAATGGACTCCGTGTTGTGCTCACTGACAAGCAGTGGTCCTTACATTCTGGAGACACACTGATGTTCAACATCCTCCGGAATAAATCCTGCTGCTTCTAAAACCATCTATTGTCATTAAACTTGTTGGCTTACCTTTCCTCGGTTTTCACAATTTACCTGAATCAGAGCAATTTAGATAAGGGGAGGGTCGAATGTAAACCTCCTCTTTCTTTCTTTTTATCACTGTATTTTCTCCAGCTTCTGGGCTGAGCAACCATCGTTGAATTTTATGCTTTTGTCAAAATCAGCTGTCAGAAACTGGCCCAGATCTATTAGAAGGCAACATCATTCTCCCTGCCCTGGCATTCACCTTATGGTACAGGGACCAGAGAGGGGCTGGCAAACACACATAAATCCAGAGATCTATAATTCTGTATCCCCTGAAGAAGTGGCCATAAAGTCCTTCACTCCAGATATATGGAGGGAGAGAGACAAAGGGCAGCCGGGGAGAGCTGTAGAGGGACTGTAAAGCAGAAAAAGAGATCTCACTAACTGTCGGTCTCATTATAAGTGAGCCTGGCAGCACCATTATTGATGGCTCAATGCTGACTGGCAGGCAGGCAGAACTGTGTCTCTCGCTCCTCCATGCCCGAAGCCTGTCTCCTCAGCCTGCCATCTTGCAAGCTCACCAGGCCCTGTGAGCGATGCTGATGGCCCCTGGGGAAATGGTGCTGCATTTGGAGTCCGAGCAGGAGAACACGGCCTGGAGGCTTCGAATACTTAAGAACAGAGTGTGCACCTGACAGACATTCTCAATCCCAGCATCCCAGGATCCGCTTACATCTCCCTTTCTCACCACTTGCTGAAGACAGCCAGTTTATACCAGCACAGGGACATTGTGGCTTGCTTTCTCCTTCCCAAAGTCCTCATCCCCTATGTATCTGTGACACTGATTGCATAGGCTGTGTGTTACCTCAGCTTGTGATGACTTAGCAGGTTAAGAGAAAACAGTTTGCATAACAAATAGGATGGTCATCGATACTTCAAAATATCTAGCAGGAATGATTCTAAATAGAGAAATTCACATTACCCTATCCCTCCTGTGCTACAGTAATGGGAACGGGGATTTGCAAAGGCTGATTCAAGTGTAGCTCTGAGTGACAATGGTCCAGTTACTATGGCTGCATAGTAAACCACCCAATATGGCTTAATGCATTCAGCTATTTTGTTCATGGAGCCTGTGGGTGAAGAAGCCAGTCAGGGTACAGTGTGGATGGATCACCTCTATCCCACAATGCCTAGCAGCTCTACTGGAAGACTCCAAGGGTAGGCTAGACTCATGACAAGACTCAGCCACTTACATCGCTTGGCTGGTGTTCACGTTTGTGAGCTCCCGGCTGGGGCTGTGGTTAGCTGTGGCCCTGCCTGTGGCCCAGGCCCCACAGTGTTTGTGTTTCAAAAGTAGGCATTCCAAGTGTATCCACCATGTGATGTAGCCATAAGTTTCTCTGGTCCTACCTGGTCCCTTGCTCCCGTGTTTGTCCTGGTCCTGCCTGGCCCTGGGGTCCTGCAGCCACTTATAAAATAATCACTCAGAGGCTTAATATTAATTGCAAACTATATGGCCTATGGGTCAGGCTTCTTGCTAGCTAGCTCTTATAACTTAACCCACTTCTATTAATCTATATGTTGCCACATAGCTGTGGCATGACCAGTCTGTGGGCATCTTGTTGCACCTTGGGCGGAGGGCTGGTGTCTCCCTCGCCTCTAACCGCTCTTCATCTTGTCTTCAGTTTGATTGTACCGCCTAACCTTATCCTGCCCTGCCATAGGCCCATGCAGCATTATTTATCAACCAATCAGAGCAACATATATTCACAGCATACAGAAAGACATCCCACAGGAATGTGGCTTTTAAAACTGAACTTTAGAAGTCAAGCAGTACCAGTTCCCCCAAATCTATTAAG